>NC_087208.1:61631271-61633771 GCF_015104395.2 Macrobrachium nipponense | reverse complement strand
TGTATGTAACACTGATAGCGTACAGGTAACGAACTCCACATTTTTGCCATCACAGAATATTGCGAAAGAAGAGAGACTGTACTATTTTGTGCTTGATAGAAGCACGATGCAGTTAAAAATAAATAATTTCTCTCTTTTAAACGCAACTGTTTGATTTAATTTTAGATATAACGAGAATTCAGAAGATGCTTTAATTGCGCTAAGAAAACCAACGATACATTTTCTTTCAGTTCATTACCTCACTTATTGTGGTGTTTCAATGCGAGTGACTGACTGAAATTTTTTCATAGACACCTAAAGACATATTTAAACAGCCTTCGCAAAGGAATTTAAAGTCATCCATCGCTGTGTAATACAATGACCTCACCTTTCATATACCATCTTTTCCCAGACCATTTTTAGTTTGCTGTTCAGAAACCATGGGAAGTTTTACCCTCATAGAATTAAAAAACAGAGATCAGTAGATATATAGGTAATGTGATCGCAAAGAGAAAGTACTAGATAAGTAAATATCTCAGTTGATATGACATTTGATGTTTATGACGCGCCATGCTGAGAGATTGCCGTGAAGTTAATATCTTAAGAGACAGGACGAGCTATATCTCAAACATTAACAAAACACCGAAAGGCATTTGGGACCGACTTGGAGAATCCAGGCGCTGGTTCTTCTGAGAGATTTGGACCGTGACGTCAACTGGAGTGAGTCTTCCCCGTTTTCCAGGAGTGTTTGTCCGTCAAAAAAAAAAAAAAAAAAAAAAAAAAAAAAAAAAAAAAAAAAAAAAAAAAAAAAAAAAAAAAAAAAGCTGGAACCTACTATCATCAATCAAGGATACAGCAGGAGCCTGTCAGGAGGTCACTGGCTAGCGGACACAATAATCAGATGCTAGTGAAGGGCCTTTCCCGAAACATGTGATCCAGCCAGACCATTTTTCTAAACTTCCATTGATCATCCTGTGCTATATAAGATTCCCTGCCATCAACCACGCACACCTGTGGGCTGATGTGAATTCCATCGTATGGAGCCTTGATTAGATAAAGGACATTCATATAGCATACAATTTTTCTAAGTAGTCTAGTAATTTATTTGAAAACACCACGAGGCAGAAAGGTCGATATAAGATATTTAAACTTACCGGAAAAATTCTCGTGTTAAAAATCGTTTTGGCAAAGGAAAATGAATGTAAACCCAGTAGGTATTCAGTATATATTTTGTGCCAAGGGGAATATGTGACCTAATTTTCAGTTCAGAAAAATGAGAACCAAAATAAAAAAAAAAAAAAAAAACATAAGCTTCAAATATTCGGTCTTTGAGAGAAGTGCTTTTTATTAATTCCTTTTTATGTTTTATGTAAAAGAAAACTATTGAGATGGCTTTGTCTGCCCGTCCGCACTTTTTCTGTTGGCTCTCAGAGCCGAAAAAGCGACTGAGGTTAGAGGGCTGCAAATTTGTATGTTGATCATCCACCCTCCAATCGTCAAACTTACCGAATTGCAGCCATCCAGCCTCAGTAGTTTAAAAAAATATATTCAAGGTCAAATTTACCCATAATCGTGCGTCTGACAACGTTACAGGACAAGCCACTACCGTACCTTAGCTGAAGGTTTCATGGGCTACGGCTCACACAGCAACATACGCTGTACAGAACACAAATTGGCGCGTTTTTCACCTTATTGTTCAATGGAAATACCCTATTTCAGGGTGTTGTTTGCGATGGCGCCAACCTGAGCTTCAGTTGGATAAATTCGTAGGTTTCCTATGATAAAAATTTTCGTACCATTCCCTGATCATTTATGAGTGTGGTTTTAGAGAGATTATAAATTCGGAAGATTATTTTTCATTAATGTGTTTTTGTCGACTGTTGTTATTTTATATTATATATATATATATATATATATATATATATATATATATATATATATATGTGTGTGTGTGTGTGTGTGTGTGTGTATGAATGTTATTTGTAAACTTATTTTGTCATCTAACTGTGAATAATAATAATAATAATAATAATAATAATAATTTGTTTGCAATAAATGTTTTACATAACACTTTCAGGAGAACCTGATATTAATAATTATTCCAGAAATGCTGAACAAAATTGAAATAAGACTGGAAGATGGCAGTTTTAAGTCTTGTTTTGTCTAGTTTTCTCGGCTGTTTATTCCGAACAACTATTTACAAAAGTGAATTCTGTGGAAAGCTATTTTGATAAGTGTACGAGGAAGGAATCCTTATATCATCCTTCTTAATTTATCGTTCCATTATTAAACCTGCCTTTATTTAGATTCATTTCCTGGGAATTGTCTCTTCAGCAGGTATGTGGCTGAATATCCCATTTGAGATCGCAGCAAGCTTATCTCTTTCCTCGCTCTAGCTTTGGAAACTTTTCCTTCTTTCGTTTTCCCGTAGTAGTACGATTCTTCCTAATTTATAAAGGTAGGTGTGCCGTTTCTTCCCTTCCACACCCCGTCCCTCCCTCCCTTATCCATTTTCGTCCCT
>NC_087208.1:61578771-61626271 GCF_015104395.2 Macrobrachium nipponense | reverse complement strand
TTATTAAAAGTAATGGCTACTTCAGCAGCGTAACACTTGTAGAGATTCTTCTCTATTTACGAATAGCGGCTTTTTCCGTGCTACTTAAACAGGCTAGTAGAGCACCTATAAAGGTCATGATCAAATACAGTGTCAAAATAGGTGCTTATTTGAATTTATCTGTAAAATTCAAATATATACACCTATTTTGACGATGTATTTGATCATGACCTCTATAGGCGCTCTACTAGCCTGTTTAAGTAGCACGGAAAAAGCCGCTATTCGTAAAATAGAGAAGAATCTCTACAAGTGTAACGCTGCTGAAGTAGCCAATACTTTTAATAAAGTATGCTTGAGAGAGGGTCTGCTTCTTAAGTACACTAATATTATTATTATTGATTATTATTTTATTATTATTATTATTATTATTATTATTATTATTATTATTATTATTATTATTATTATTATTATTATCTTGGCCATAAACTCCTTCGTGACAGTCACTCTGCCCCAATATTAGGAAACAATGACCTACATTTTAGTCTCCGTCCTATTGTATCCTAAAATTGCCAGCTATTTTACCATAAAATACTCTTTTTGTAATAGACTTGAGCTATTATCCTTTGGAAGTTAGCCTGCATTATTGGCACTCCAAAACTAACCAACGCTTTGAAAGTCCGTTGATAAAATCCACTTATGATACGATTTGGGAAAAAGTGCCAAGCTGTTCTAAAAAAGGGTGCCAAATTTTAAAGGCTGGGTTTTTAGATATTCATAAAGGCTTTAGATTTAGCGTGTTTTTCCATTTGAAAATCAGTTTTCGAAAGGTAAAGATGAGACCTGACTCCACAAGCTTCTTTAAATGAATTATTTCTCGAAATATTAATCCAAAGCCAGGTATAGTACATTACTGTTTATTATCGTAGTAGTGAATCGTTGTATAACGTCATTTCATTCGTGCCTGTTGCGCGGATTGTTGTTTTCTGAGAACATAACCAACAGTTAAGGACATTTTCTGGTTGAATTCCTCTGTTTATAAACAATGTCAGTGTATATTTGCTATCACTCTGTCATGTCATCAGTTGCAATGGATTGTTCTTTGCAACCAGCACGTGAGGTTGAGAGACCCTCTGACCGAACTCCTTATAAGCTCAGATTTTATTTAACAAATATTTTCTTTTCCTATCGGATTCTTCTGTAGACTTTGACCTCGAATGATTGTGACATCTTCGAGGATAAAGTTTATAACTGGGAACATCATAGAGCCGCGATGGGGTAAAAAAATATTCATAAACTTCACACATATCATTGCATCGACCTCTTCCTCTTACAGTAACAACAAAAACACGATGCATAAATTTTTGTCCATTTGCCTGAGGTCGAGACCTGTAACACCTGCTCAGTAGGTCAGTTATTATTATTATTATTATTATTATTATTATTATTATTATTATTATTATTATTATTATTATTGTTGTTGTTGTTGTTGTTGTTGGATAAAGCGACCCCTCCCCTTGTTTTTGTTTACACATTAGTCAATAATTTATGTAACAGATATTTCAGAGTAACAATTTGTTGAACATCTAAATTATGTAAACTAATCACAGATCATAACGAAAATGCAGGGTTCGCTTTACCCAACAGTCGTTGTCCTGTTGCATAAACTTCTCGAGCATTAAAGATGGCATCTACAACCGGGTTGAAACTTGGGTTGAAATATTCATAGAGTAATATTTAACTTGAATTTGTTCATTTATCTGTTTTTCTAATAAATGATCTCCTCTTTCTGTGTTTCCCATCACCTTCTATTACGTCTTTGGAAGCTTGAATAACCGGTCAGTGGCCCCTGTGTGCTTGTTGTATATGAATAGGGTTCATATTCTGAATAATAATAATAATAATAATAATAATAATAATAATAATAATAATAATAATAATAAAATGATAATAATAATAATCGACCGATTCACTCAGATGCTCGTTAATAACGGGTATCCGAATCGACTTGTTGATAAAGAAGTCCGAACAGCGCTGGATCGGTGGTACGGCGAGAGTGAGAGACCGCACCCCCACCCCCATGAGAAGATCAAGCTGTATTACAAAGCAAGAATGCACGCACGTCACCGTGAGGACGAAGATGCGTTGAGAAATATAATCAAAGAGAATGTGACCCCTACCGAAGCCGACAAAGAACTCGAACTTGTAATTTATTACCAAAATCGACGTACCCGGGACCTTATTATGAAGAACATCCCGACCCCCCCAGCAAGAGACCTCTTGAAACAGTCGAATGTAGTCTACCAATTCTTATGCCCCGTCCGTGGTGTCCCGGTTCTTACGTTAGTATGACTTCTATGAAACTGTCCGAGAGGATTTCCTGCCACTGTACAAGAACGGAGCGATTAAAACCATATCAATGAACAGCACACCAGGAAGCTATCTCCCGCGACGGTATTATCAGGAATATAAAGATAATAGGGAGGGCTCCTGACCAGCGACTCTTGCGACTCCTCGAGGCACTCCTCATACAGCAAGAGAAGCCCTCATTGAATACGACGCAGGAAGTGCTCTTGCTCCCCACCAACTTAAGGAGACCTATGTTTATAAATAATACAAGTAATGCCAGACCGAGCGACACCCCCGATCAAAGAATACCAGATGAGACTAGCAGCCCAGCAGCCAATGACATCGCGAGCCGTCGTGACACAACGCCTAAGGAAGCCTTGCCCCAGCCTCGACGGTCTGCTAGGCTGCAACTTCGCGACCTTCAACGACGAGAAGCGTCTTGAAGAAAACTTCCTTCAACCAATGGCACAGCGCATTGCGCCACCGGCCAATGAAAACGCAGCTAGCGGTTGACCCCCTGCTGACCTGCCGCTATATATTGAGTAGATCTTGACAGCACCAAGCGTACCTAATGAATCTTTTCAGATCACCTACGGGCCGAACAAGGGAAAGGCCCGTGCCAACAAGAAGTGTTGGCTTAATACAACAACAACAACAACAGCACCAACAGTCTGCTCCGATCCATTGCCGTCATCATGCTCGGATGATACCGAGAGAAACGTTGGCCACTAGATTAACTTATATTTTGACTTATTTGTTCATTTACTGTGACAAATAAATAAATTTGTAATAATAATAATAATAAAGTATGAGGATGCAGCCATAATCATTGCACCAGCCATTCTACAATTCTATGTAGTTTCAACTTGCGTACGTATTAATCTTCTCTATTGGGACTTTTGTTGTTTTAACCCTCTATTGCAAAGATTAGTCAACCGATTCTCCTAGCACTCTTGAACAAAGATCAGTGAACCAATCAGTAATAAGTTCACAGGAAGGAAAGTCAGTTTTTTTTACATCAGAACAGCTAATGTAAAAAAAAGAGAGAGAGAGAGAGAGAGAGAGAGAGAGAGAGAGAGAGAGAGAGAGAGAGAGAGAGAGAGAGAGAAGATAACATTGATATATGAGATTTTCAAACCCTCTCCCTCTCCTCCCTCAAGCGCAATGCTGCATGCATGCATGCAAGCACCTGAGATAGGTTGTACAAATAACCCGTTTGACGTTGTGCAGAAGAATGGAATGCACTTGGATGAAACGTATTCTCTCTCTCTCTCTCTCTTTCTTTCCCTCCCTTGATTCTAAGTGTTCGTGTTCAAGACGTTCCGAAACTATTTCATGGGTCCTGAATCTATTTTGGGCAGTGACCAAGAGCGAAGTCTCAGGCGAGAGCTTTTCACTGCAACATTAATCACTCTCAGGTTTAGACAGGATGCACAAGGAAGACCAGTGAAAATAAAAAAACATTGCTAGAGGAGTCTCTCTCTCTCTCTCTCTCTCTCTCTCTCTCTCTCTCTCTCTCTCTCTCTCTCTCTCTCTCTCTCTCTCTCTCTCTCTCACGCAATAGACACAGATAGTTGTGAGTTCTATGACTGCCATTCGTTTCCGTGAATTACCCTTAAATCGATTGCAGTCAAAGCCAACGGGGCATTCCTAAGCCGGACTTTTCTCTATATCTAGATTCCTAAGCGATCCTCGGGATTATTCACGATCTGAAAGGTTGCTTCTCTCTCTCTCTCTCTCTCTCTCTCTCTCTCTCTCTCTCTCTCTCTCTCTCTCTCTCTCTCTCTCTCTCTCTCTCTCTCAATTTTTATTCAGTGTTTTAATTTAGTATTGTTAAAGGTTGGATTTTATATATAAAAAAGTTTGAGTAAATTAAATATTTTTGTCTGTAGATAAGTTTCAGAAAATAACACTCAATCGTTCATACATGCAAAAAAAAAAGTCCTAACTTTGATATTTTAGCTTGAAATGAAAACTTCGAGAGGAAAGATTCTGTATATTTAGTTAATTTGACACATTTTAGGGCTTTGTAAGACTCACATTGATAAATGCACGTATATACTTAAAAAGTCTTTTGCCAGAAAGAATATCAGTCTATATTACGTAATTCTCTGCATCAGTAAGTCTTTGGTTCTCCTTTTAGCTGTTAATTAACTAACAAGGTGGTGCCAATTGGTTTATTGTTTTCCTGCCATTCTTTACGAGAACAGTGCCAGCTGTTCACAAGTGGGGATTCTCAATAGCTGGGCGAGAGGGTGTACCATTAACCCAAATTATCATCTTATTCAATCTTTGAAATTGTTCAACTGGGAGGCAGCGAAACTATTCCTCCGTTTTAGTGTGAATGTTGTCTGTACGTGGCCTTTTTTCCTTTCGAATGTTTCTAGGATATAAGAACTAATGGGAAAAGGAAGTGTTATTCTTAGAAAGGTAACACACGTCATTCAGTGAGACCTTTATTACTCTTTATATATTTCCTATTGCACATTCATATCCTCAGAATTCTCAAGCCTAAGGGTTCTTTGAAATCAGTTCCTCTCTTAGGCTCCTATTGAAGGATCTTTGAAATCAGTTCCTCTCTTAGGCTCCTATTGAAGGGTCTTTGAAATCAGTTCCTCTCTGAGGCTCCTATTGAAGGATCTTTGAAATCAGTTCCTCTCTGGCTATGAGGATCTTTTGACATCAGTTCCTCTCCGAGGCTCCTATTGAAGGATCTTCGAAATCAGTTCCTCTCCGAAGCTCCTATTGAAGGCTTTGGAATCAGTTCCTCTTTGAGGCTCCCATTGAAGGATCATTGAAATCAGTTCCTCTCTGAGGCTCCTATTGAATGATCTTTGAAATCAGTTCCTCTCCGAGGCTCCTATTGAAGGATCATTGAAATCAGTTCCTCTCCGAAGCTCCTATTGAAGGATCTTCGAAATCAGTTCCTCTCCGAGGCTCCTACTGAAGGATCATTGAAATCAGTTCCTCTCCGAAGCTCCTTTTGAAGGATCTTTGAAATCAGTTCCTCTCCGAAGCTCCTATTGAAGGATCTTCGAAATCAGTTCCTCTTCGAGGCTCCTATTGAAGGATCTTCGAAATCAGTTCCTCTCCGAGGCTCCTATTGAAGGATCTTCGAAATCAGTTCCTCTCCGATGCTCCTATTGAAGGATCTTCGAAATCAGTTTCTCTTCGAGGCTCCTATTGAAGGATCTTCGAAATCAGTTCCTCTATGAGGCTCCTATTGAAGGATCTTCGAAATCAGTTCCTTTCTGAGGCTCCTATTGAAGGATCTTCGAAATCAGTTCCTCTCTGAGGTTCCTATTGAAGGATCTTCGAAATCAGTTCCTCTCCGATGCTCCTATTAAAGGATCTTTGAAATCAATTCCTCTCTGAGGCTCCTATTGAAGGATCTTTGAAATCAGTTCCTCTCTTAGGATCGTATTGAAGGATATTTGAAATCAGTTCCTCTCTTAGGCTCCTATTGAAGGATCTTCGAAATCAGTTCCTCTCTGAGGCTCCTATTGAAGGATCTTCGAAATCAGTTCCTCTCTGAGGTTCCTATTGAAGGATCTTTGAAATCAGTTCCTCTCTGAGGCTCCTATTGAAGGATCTTCGAAATCAGTTCCTCTCTTAGGCTCCTATTGAAGGATCTTCGAAATCAGTTCCTCTCTTAGGCTCCTATTGAAGGATCTTCGAAATCAGTTCCTCTCTGAGGCTCCTATTGAAGGATCTTAGAAATCAGTTCCTATCTGAGGCTCCTATTGAAGGATCTTCGAAATCAGTTCCTCTCTGAGGCTCCTATTGAAGGATCTTCGAAATCAGTTCCTCTCTTAGGCTCCTGTTGAAGAATCTTCGAAAATCAGTTCCCTCTTGAGGCTCCTATTGAAGGATCTTTGAAATCAGTTCCTCTCAGGCTCCTATTCAAGGATCTTCGAAATCAGTTCCTCTCTTAGGCCTGCCTATTGAAGGATCTTCGAAATTCCAGTTCCTTCTCTTGAGGCTCCACTATTGAAGGATCTTTGAAATCAGTTCTTTTCCTCTCTTAGGACTCCTATTGAAGTGGATCTTCGAAATCAAGTTCCTCTCTTAGGCAGCTCCTATTGAATGGAGCCTTTGAATACAGTTTCATCCTCTCTTAGGCTCCTATTGATGGATCTTCGAAATCAAGTTCACCTCCATTAGGCGCCCTATTGAAGGATCTTGCGAAATCAGTTCCTCTCTTATGGCCTCCGATTGAGGGAGCTTTGGAAATCAGTTCCGCTATGAGGCGCCTCATTGGGCAAGGATCTTTGAAATCAGTTGCCTCTCTGATGGCTCCTATTGCAGGATCTTCGAAATCAGTTTCCTCTCTGAGGCTCCTATTGAAGGATTCTTCGAAATCAAGTTTCCTCTCCGAGAAGTCCTATTGAAGGATCTTCGAAATGCAGTTCCTTCCTCTCCGAGGCTCCTATTTGAGGGAGCTTTGAAATCAGTTCCTCTATTGAGGCTCCTATTGGAATGGATCTTCGAAATCAGTTCCTCTCTGAGGCCTACCCATTGAATAGGATGGTTTGAAATCAGTTCATTCTATGAGGCTCCCTATTGAAGGGAGCTTTGAAATCGGGATTCCGCTCCTTTGAAAGGCTCCTATTGAAGGATCTTTTGAAATTCCAGTTCCTTTCTGAGGCTCCTATTGAAGGATCTTTGAAATAAGTTCCTCTCCGAGGCTCCTAAAGAAGGATCTTTGAAATCAGTTCCTCTCCGAGGCTCCTATTGAGAGAGCTTTGAAATCAGTTCCGCTCCTGAGGCTCCTATTGGAGGATATTTGAAATCAGTTCCTCTCGAGGCTCCATTGAAGGATCTTCGAAATCATTCCTCTCTAGGCTCCTATTGAAGGATCTGAAATCAGTTCCCTCTTGAGGCTCCTATTGAAGGATCTGTGTCAGTACTCTCTGAGGCTCCTATTGAAGGATCTTTGAAATCAGTTCCTCTCTTAGGCTCCTATTGAAGGATCTTCGAAATCAGTTCCTCTCTGAGGCTCCTATTGAAGGATCTTTGAAATCAGTTCCTCTCCGAGGCTCCTATTGAAGGATCTTTGAAATCAGTTCCTCTCTGAGGCTCCTATTGAAGGATCTTTGAAATCAGTTCCTCTCTTTGAGGCTCCTATTTGAAGATCTTCGAAACGTTTCCTCTCTGAGGCTCCCTATTGAAGGATCTTTGAAATCAGTTTCCTCTCTGAGGCTCCTATTGACGGATCTTGAAATCATTTTCCCTTTCTGAGGCTCTATTGAAGGATCTTTGAAATCAGTTCTCTCTGAGGCTCCTATTGAAGGATCTTTGAATCGTTCCTCTCTGAGGTCCTATTGAAGGATCTTTGAAATCAGTTCCTCTCTGAGGCCTCCTATTGAAGTATCTCGAAATCAGTTCCTCCTCTGAGGCTCCTATTGAAGGATCTTTGAAATCAGTTCCTCTCTGAGGTCCTATTGAAGGATCCTTTGAAATCAGTCTCTGAGGCTCCATTCAAGGATCTTCGAATCAGTTCCTCTCTGAGCTCCTATTGAAGGATCTTCGAAATCAGTTTCCTCTTACGAGGCTCCTATTGAAGGATCTTTGAAATCAGTTCCTCTCTGAGGCTCCTATTGAAGGATCTTTGAAATCAGTTCCTCTCTTAGGCTCCTATTGAAGGATCTTCGAAATCAGTTCCTCTCTGAGGCTCCTATTGAAGGATCTTTGAAATCATTTCTTCCTCTGAGGCTCCTATTGAAGGATCTCGAAATCAGTTCCTCTCTGAGGCTCCTATTGAAGGATCTTGAAATCAGTTCCTTTCTGAGGCTCCTATTAAGGATCTTTGAAACATCATCTCGAGGCTCCCTCTTGAAGGATCTTTGAAATCATTCCTCTCTGAGGTCCTATGAAGGGATCTTTGAAATCAGTTCCTCTCTGAGGCTCCTATTGAAGGATCTTCGAAATCAGTTCCTCTCTGAGGCTCCTATTGAAGGATCTTTGAAATCAGTTCCTCTCCGAGAGTCCTATTGAAGGATCTTCGAAATCAGTTCCTCTCTGAGGCTCCTATTGAAGGATCTTTGAAATCAGTTCCTCTCTGAGGCTCCTATTCAAGGATCTTCGAAATCAGTTCCTCTCCGAGATTCCTATTGAAGGATCTTCGAAATCAGTTCCTCTTTAAGGCTCCTATTGAAGGATCTTCGAAATCAGTTCCTTTCCGAAGCTCCTATTGAAGGATCTTTGAAATCAGTTCCTCTCTGAGGCTCCTATTGAAGGATCTTCGAAATCAGTTCCTCTCTGAGGTTCCTATTGAAGGATCTTAGAAATCAGTTCCTCTCCGAGATTCCTATTGAAGGATCTTTGAAATCAGTTCCTCCCTGAGGCTCCTGTTGAGGGATCTTTGATATTAGTCTCCGGGTTCTTCGTTGATTCTTTAAATATTCTTCGTTGGCTCCTATTGAGGGATATTAGAAGTCACTTCCTCTCGGAGGCTTCTGGTGAAGGATCTTTAAAATCATTTCCTCTCTGAGGCTCCTGATGAGAGATCTTTGAAATCACTCATATCTGAGGCACCAGTTTAAAGATTTCATCTATGATGCTTGGGACCATTTGAAATTAATTTCATCAAGATCTGCAATTTACTGTATTTGAATTTTCATATTCCTGAGTCTATGAGTTCAGTTGTTCATGTCCTTGATGATACTGGTATTATATATATATATATATATATATATATATATATATATATATATATATATATATATATATATATATATATATTGAAATATTGATATATTGATATATATTGTTCCATGCAAGACAAAGAAATCACTTAACTGTTTACGTGGTTTTACCGATGAAGATACAGTTCACAAGGTTGTTTATATCTCAGTAGGCACACTTACTTTGACACATTGCGTACTCTGAGGGCACGGTTGGAATCTCGTGATATAATCCCTGTAACGCACACTCTTGGGGGAGACCTTCAAAGCTGTCAGGCGGGCGTAGAATGCATTTTTTTTTCTAAACATTGACCCAATTCCGTTGGTTTGTTCAATCAACCTCAGTCAACATGCACGCGCCCATAGATTCGTGCCTTTCAACCCTCAGTTGGCGGATTTTTCAATTTTCCCGCATGCCTTTTTTTTTATGAAGGCGGCCTGTTTTCAACTAATATATATATATATATATATATATATATATATATATATATATATATATATATATATATATATATAAAAGATGTGTGGTTGTATATGGGTGTATCCGTTATATATGTATGTTAATGAATGGATGCATATGCCTACATTTTTATATATACATATATATATATATATATATATATATATATATATATATATATATATATATATATATATTTGTGTGTGCGTGCGTGCGTGTGTGTTTGTTATAGAAAATAGGTGAAATTATGAAGTTCAAGAAACATAACGAAATACATTTGACCCCCAGGGACTAGCACTAAACACGGAGAAACTGTGTAGATTTCGTCGTGTTTAGTGCTAGCAGTTGGGGATCAAATGCCTCTAAGCGAATTGGTCAATTCACAAGTTCCTTAGGGATTTCATGAAATCCCTGATTTCGCATATTTACTCTTAACATATATGTATGATGTATGTTATATGTATGTATGTATTATGTATGTATGTATGATGTATGTATGGTATGGTATGTATCTATTATATATAATACAATATATATATATATATTATACTAATATATATATATATATATATATATATACAGTATTTATTTCAACATACATACATACATACTAATATACATACATATATATATATATACTATATATATATATCCATATATAATTATATATATATTATATATATAAAAGTGTTAACTGATTGACGTAACATTTAAAGAAGGGTTAAATTGACAGACGTAACATCAACAGAACGAATACGTTATTAGGAGTAACATTAACAAAGGAACAAATTTATAGACGTAACATTAAAATAAGGAATAAATTAATAGACCTAACTTTAAAAAAAGGAACATATTTAAAGTGGCAACAGTAAAAGAAGGAATATATTAATGGAAATAACTTTCAAAAAGGAACAAATTTATAGACGTAACATTGAAAGGAGTAAATCAGTGAAATAATTAATATTTTGATAGGTGCAACAGTAGAAGGAATAAATTGAGATACGCACCAGTAAAAGAAGAAATAAATTGATAGACATAACAGTAGAAACTATATAAATTGATAGACTTAACAATAGAAGAAGGAATAAAATGATAAGCGCAATAGTATAGGGGAGAAATTGGTAGACGTAACAGGAAAAGGAGTACGCAGATAGAGGCAACAGTAGAAGGAAGAAATTGATAGACGTGACAATAAAAGAAGGAATACGCAGATAGAGGCAACAGAAGAAAGAATAAATTGATAGACGTGACAATAAAAGAAGGAATAAGCAGATAGAGGCAACAGAAGAAGAAAAATTTGAATAGAACGTGACATAAAAGAAGGAATAAGCAGATAGAGGCAACAGAAGAAAGAATAAATTGATAGACGTGACAAGAAAAGAAGGAATAAGCAGATAGAGGCAACAGAAGAAAGAATAAATTGATAGACGTGACAATAAAAGAAGGAATACGCAGATAGACGCAACAGTAAAAGAAAAGGAATAACAATTGGATAAGAACTGACAATAAAAGAAGGAATAAGGGCAGATAGAGGCAACAAAGTAAGAAACAATAAAATGAATAGAAGCCACAAGGGAAAGAAGGATAAGGCAAGATAAGAGGGCAACAGGTAAAGAAAAGAATAAATTGAATAAGGACATGAACAAATAAAAAGGAGGGAAAAGGCATGAAAGAAAAGAGCCAAACAAGTTAAGAAAGAATAAATTGATAGACGTGACAATAAAATAGAAGGAATAAGCAGATAGGCAACAGTAGGGAAAGAATAAATTGGCATAAAGAAGTCCAACAAGGACAAAGAAAGGAATTAAGAAGGAATAGAAGGCAACAGAAGAAAGAATAAATTGAATAAGGAACGTGGAACAATAAAAGAAAGGAATAAGCAGAATAGAGGCAACAGTAAAAGAAAGGAATTAAATGGATAAAAGTCACGGGAAAGAAGGAATTAAGCAAAGATAAAGAAGGCCAAACAAAGAAGGAATAAATTGGATAGAAACGTGACAATAAAAGAAGGCGAATAAGCAGGAATAGAGCCAACAGTAGAAAAGAAACAATAAATGATTTAGAAGGCCAACAAAGGGAAAGAAGAATAAGGCAAAGATAGAGGCAACAAAGAAGACGAATAAATTGATAGGACGTTGACAATAAAGAAGGATAAACATAATTAAGTGATGCAACAGTAGAAAGAATAAATTGATAGAAGTCACAGGGAAAGAAGGAATAAGCAGATAGAGGCAACAGAAGAAAGAATAAATTGATAGACGTGACAATAAAAGAAGGAATAAGCAGATAGAGGCAACATTAGAAAGAATAAATTGATAGAAGTAACAGGGAAAAAAGGAATAAACAGATAGAGGCAACAGATACACCCAGCATATCCGGTCATTACCAGGTTAAGGCGAAAATGAAAAATGGAAGCAGTTTGAAATGGCGAGGATGCTATATTTAGTAAACGCACTCGGTGAAAAAATATCGTGAAGCGCACATTTGCTATTTTTTTCCCTGAACTTTAGAGCTATTTTCGCACATTTTCCGATGTTATTTTTAATTTGTAGATACTCTTATTTCCCCAGTTTTAGAATGATGTGTTTTTACTGTTCACTTTTTTTATTTTCAGAAATCTTTTGTATTTTTTATGTTCATGTGAATTTCTGGAGGAGTTTTCTTTATTTATTTTTTTTTTAATTCTGTCATCTTACAAGTTTCATACATTTCCAACGTTAGTCTTCCTTTCAACCCATTAAGAGCCTTTATAAGTTTATAGGTCTGATGTATTTCCATATTCATAAAAATCTGAACTATTCATTTTCCATCAGAAGTTTCCGAGGAAGATTCTTATGTTATTTCCCCCCTTTTACAAGTATTGTCGCATTTCCCTGTCGTGTTCCTCAGCGGCGGCCCCCCCCTCCCCCCACCCCCCGAAAAATTACTGGTCCTTATTTCCCCTGTCGGAATCGTTTCTTTCTAGACATTCTCTTCTTTAGCCTCATATATCCTTATCAATGTCACCTACATAACCACAACTTTCCCCATCTTGCAACGAATCTCTCTCTCTCTCTCTCTCTCTCCCTCATCTCTCTCTCTCTCTCTCTCTCTCTCTCTCCTCTCTCTCTCTCTCTCGCTCTCCTCATGCTAGACCCCCCCCCCATGCCCTCCTCCTCCTCCTCCTCCTCCTTCCTCTTCTCTTTTTCCCTCTCTCCTCTCGAATCAATAAAATCCGTTGGTGCGGCTTATGCTTGAACACTATCCTATCCTCTCTTACTCTTCCATCCGCCATCGCTTCCTCCTCCTCCTCCTCCTCCTCCTCCTCCTCCTCCTCCTCCTCCTCCTCCTCCTCTCTCTCTCTCTCTCTCTCTCTCTCTCATATGTCCAAAGCGCATCCTACTCGGTCTTACTCCTGCTTCTGCTGTGGTCCTGGTGTTGTATTTTGTCCAAATGCTATTTGCTGTCTTTTATTGAATTTTTCTTCATTTTCATTCCGTTTCTTGTTTTGGCATTCCCCCGGCCCCCCCTCTCCCACCCCCGACTTCTTGTTTTTGTTTGTTTCCTCCGACTCCTTTTCTGTTCCCCCGACTTCTTTTGCTGTTCCCCGACTCCTTTTCTGTTCCCCCGACTTCTTTTGTTGTTCCCCCCGACTCCTTTTCTGTCCCCCGACTTCTTTTTGGGGGATGGGGGTTCCCCTGTTCCCCGACTCCCTTTTCTGTTCCCACCCCAGACTTCTTGTTTTGTTGTTCCCCGACTCCTTTTCTGTCTATTTTCCCCCGACTTCTTTTCCTGGTTTACCCCTGGACTCCTTTTCTGTTCCCACCCCCCCGACTTCTTTTGCTGTTCCTCGACTCCTTTTTCTTTTCCCCCGAACTTCTTGTGCTGTACGCCCCCAACTCCTTTTCTGTTGCCCCCGACTTGCTTTTGGCCTGCTCCCGCCCCCGACTACCTTTTAGCTGTTCCCCCGACTTCCTTTTGCCGTTCCCCAGAACTTCTTTTGGGTGGTTTACCCTGCACTCCATTTTCTGGTTCCCCCGAACTTCTTTTGCTGTTCCCCCGACTCCCTTTTCAGTTCTCCCGATTTCTTTTTGCTGCATCCCCAACCAAATTCCTTTTCTTTTCCCCCGACTTCTTTTGTTGTTCCCCCGACTCCTTTTCTGTTCCCCCGACTTCTTTTCGGTGTTCCCCTCCCCCGACTCCTTTTCTGTTCCCCGACTTCTTTTGCTGTTCCCCGACTCCTTTTCTGTTCCCCGACTTCTTTTGCTGTTCCTCGACTCCTTTTCTGTTCCCCCGACTTCTTGTGCTGTACCCCCAACTCCTTTTTTCTGTTCCCCCGGACTTCTTTTGCAAGGCTCCCCCCGACTCCGTTTTGCTGTTCCCGCCCCCGACTTCTTTTGCCTGTTACCCCAGACTTCTTGTTTTGGTGTTTCCCCGACTCCCTTTTTCTGTCCCCCACCCCGTACTTTCTTTTGGCTGTTCCCCCGACTCCTTTTCATTTCTTCCTCGCCCGATTTCTTTTGCTGCTTCACCAACTCCACTTTTCTTTTTCCCCCGACTTCTTTTGTTCGTTCCCCCCCGAACTACACCTTTTTGTTCCCCCGACTTCTTTTCCTGTTCCCCGACTCCTTTTTAGTTTCCCCCAGCAGCCCCCGCTTCTTTTCCTGTTCCCCGACTCCTTTTCTGTTCCCCGACTTCTTTTGCTGTTCCTCGACTCCTTTTCTGTTCCCCCGACTTCTTGTGCTATACCCCGACTCCTTTTCTGTTCCCCCGACTTCTTTTGCTGCTCCCCCGACTCCTTTTGCTGTTTCCCCGACTTCTTTTGCTGTTCCCAGACTTCTTTTGGTGTTTCCTCGACTCCTTTTCTGTTCCCCCGACTTCTTTTGCTGTTCCACCTACTCCTTTTCAGTTCTCCCGACTTCTTTTGCTGCCTTCCCCACTCAACCTTTTCCTTTTCCCGCCCCCGACTTCTTTTGCTGTTCCCTTCCCACTCCTTTGCTGTTCACACGTTCCCCCCGACTTCTTTTTGCTGTTTCCCACCCCCGACTAACTTTTGCTATTCCCCCCGCCCCCGAACTCCTTTTGCTGTTTCCCCGACTTCTTTTGCTGTTCCCCGGCTCTCTCCCACCCCTGCTTCTGTTGTGGCCCTGTTAGATTTTAGGGTAGTTTTCTTTCCCCTTTAGCCTTCTCTTCGCTCGTTATCTTTTTAAGGATCTCCTCTGGGGCTTTATTTTTTTTATTTTCCTTAATTTCCGCTCTTATAGTTCATCGCCTATGCTACCCTCTTGAAATTTCTCTCTGGTAATATTCGCCATCTTTTTCATGTCGCTACCCTTTCCCCACATTGCCATCCTCATTTGATATCCCTTCTGATTATTCTATTGTAATGTCTTCTGCCTCCTCTTCCTCTTCCTCCTCATTCCTCTGTTCCTCATTTTGACGTAAACTCTCGGCCTTTGCTGAGCCTGTCTCTTCCTAAATTGTCAATAAAAGCACCGCTTTATGTCATGGACACAATATCAGTGAAAGCACTCTGGGGCTAGTCTATGCATTCACAGGCACTTACTCCATGATGCTAGAGCGTGATACCTCTCTCTCTCTCTCTCTCTCTCTCTCTCTCTCTCTCTCTCTCTCTCTTGCGATGAATTACTTCTAAGGCAATGTATCTTAACCTTGGGGCATTCACTCAGACTAGATCCCAAGAGTAGCGCGATTCCCAAGTATGTTTGTAATGGTCCTTTTGATTGGCCGTTGAAAGGGGACCAGTGAAGTGCCTGTCTTTGGCCGCCATCCCCCTCAACTCTTGTGCTGCAGCGCCCTCTTGTAGTCCTAGAGAAAATATTTTGGCTCTGTTATTTACCTAACCTCACTGGTCACATGGGGTATGCAAATTGTGATTACGTTACTGGTTTAAGAGTGATTGTTAAACTGTAGCACTGATTCCAAAACTCGAAAAAAAACTCCCAAAACTCGATAAGAAAAAACAAAGTAATTAGGTTGAATATATTTCAGTGACTAGTCTGTTATAATCTTCACTTTTTACTAGATGCAGGGATTGCGAGAAATATCTTGTGATAAGATGGTGAATATGGTTATTTAAGTGGCTGACTTGGATGCGTAAGGTGCTTTTCAGTGAGGGAAAGGTTCTCGTAGAATGAATATTAAGGTTCTCCTTCAATGGTTATTTTAAGGTGAATCAAGTAGTCAGTGCAAAGATGGCATAAAACTTATAGATTCCGTTTCTTTACGTTTCTTCCCTTTTGTGAGAAACTTCACCCATTGAAGGACTCCTTTGATGATGTGTGTCATCCTTCGTTTTAAGTGTAGCTGTTCATTTTGCATATTTGTAGATTACTTTGACATATGTTGTCTATATCCACCTCTCTGCTGCCTTTCAGTATGCTTTGACTCCTTTGATATGAATTTATCTGTGCGCCATAAATGCCAGTCACTTTGTTTGTTTACCATATTATTTTTTTATTCCTTTGATATTTGTTTAAAGATTAATCTACACCTGTGAATCCAGCAGTTTATCTCTTTTTTTTTAAATTCATTTGGTATGTTTTTATTAGTCTGATATCAGGATTGGCAATGATTAAATCAAAATTATTTAATCAAGTGATTAAATAATTGATTTTTTCATTAAAAAATCATGATTTAAAAATATATTTTTTTAATTTTTTCAATTTGAAAGCAAACAAATTTAAAATTATGGGTTAGAGGTTAATAAAAACTTAGCATAATTGTGCTGCATCTATTTATTTTGATATAAAAAAATTGCAAGTACATACTTTAGGCCAGAACTGGAAACCTAAAATGAATCATTAGTAATTCTGTCATAAAATACATTTTGAGGAAAATAAATATTGAAAAAACATCTAATAAATCACAAAACCAAATAAATAAAAAAATCAAATAAATCACTGATTTTTTATTTATTTATTTTTTTTAATTTTTTTTAAATTAAAAAATCACCAACCCTACTGACTTTATATATATATATATATATATATATATATATATATATAGTATATATATATATATATATATATATATATATATATATATATAGTATGGAAAATATATTAATTCCGAGTTGGAGAGCGAATTAGATATAAAGGACATTTGTAGCTTGATGTATGTATATGAATGACGGTAATGTGATATGACTTTTATATATATATATATATATATATATATATATATTATAATATATAATACATGCATACGTGTATATATATAAAACACTATCCACTTTCTGTCTTTAAGGACACCTTTAATGGGTTTATTTGTCTTGTGTACGTATGTCACTGTTCACTATCTCTCTTTGAGGATTCCTTCGACTTGTGTTTACAAGTGCCTCACATAATTATCATTTCTTCGCTGACTCGGGAATGACCTTGGGATGTGTTTATCAGTCTAAAATTTATAATCTATATTCGATGTGTGTTTGTCAGTATGCCATATATGTCTATAGCCGTGTTCTGTATCTGACGAATCCTTTGATATTCGTTTATCACCCCGACGTTTATGCAAGGATTCCTTTGATATGTATTTATCAGGCTGCCGTTTATTGCCATCACTCTCGTCCTCCTTCCATCTGTGCGGATTCCTCTGTGTTTATCAGTGTGTCGAATATAAATACATCCGTCTGCTCGTTGTCTGTCTTCGCAGATATCCTCGCTGTCTTTGTTTCTCAGAGCGACTGTCACATCCTCAATTCCAAGAGCCTCGCATGATGTCAGTGTTGTTGAAGCTCGATCCGCGACAAGGAGAGACAACGGGTATCAACTCTTATACTGTTTATGACTTTATATCCGCTTTTTGAAAATATTTGATCATACATTGCGAGTGGGACTGACAATGAAGGTTGTACTTTTTTGCAATGTTCCCGTCTCTCACGTGATCCTCTTTTAAGTCTTTTCATCTTATGGACGAAAGATAGGTTTGTTCTGGGGTGTTTGTCACAATTCAATTTCCTCTGCTTCAGGAAAGTAGAATTTCGTTTTACATTGGTTAAGAGCCTAACGAGAGTCTTATGGTCTGCAGCAAGGTCTATAGACCTTGGTCTGCAGTTTAAGTGTTCTAAGTTCATGCATAATATCTTTACGAACATGTAAGTGCACTTCTCTTTTCCTGTCCAGTGTTTCCTCTCTTATGTGTCCCTGTTTTGTCGCACTGTTTTGCCTATCCCATTTTTTTTCAAAATTTTTTGAGTTTCCCATCACAAGTGTCTGTTTTTGACACATATACATACATACACACACACACATATATATATATATATATATATATATATATATATATATATATATATATATATATGAGGTGCCTTAATAAACTAGCATTTGAAAAGTTAGACGTTTTAATTTGACGCCAATTATATATATATATATATATATATATATATATATATATATATATATATATATATATAGTATATATATATATATATATATATATATATATATATATATATATATTATGTATATATATATATATATCTATATATATATATATATATATATATGAGGTGCCTTAATAAACTAGCATTTGAAAAGTTAGACGTTTTAATTTGACGCCAATTATATCCGAACGAGTTCAAGCAGAGTTGACTTGAGCTGTTGCGAAGACAAACGTTTGCAATCTCCAAACTTCGCTCCCAAGTTCGCAAAGGAAAACTTGCACGAGTGGGCGGTATGAATGTCCCAAGCATGACGATTTGTTTGATTAATGGAACGCCAATATGTTGTTAAAGACGAAGCCGAGAAATTGAAGGGAACAATTTTTTTGGTTTTTTGTTTTTGAGACTTGTTTACCGGCCATTAGTTTGCCCCGGGCTCGGATTGTGTAATTAGAAATGGAGGTCACAGCCACAAGCTTTCCCGAGAGAGATGCATCCCCCGGAAAAAAAAAAAAAAAGAATTGAATCCAGGTATCAGTGACAAGCAGACTTGTTACGTCGTGAAATAAATTGACGAACGTTTAGATTTTGTGTCATTTTGGTTAGTCTTTTGGGTCGTCTATGCATAAGCAAGCGTTTGAACCGTCTATATCATACTGCAGTTAACAACTATCATTACACTAATTTGAATAGAAAGCAGGTTATATTTGGCGGTTTAGCCATGGCATCCAAGTTTAATCATGCTTATTTAAGATTGAAGTAATGAGGAAAAATTTACTTAGGATTTTCGTCCATCACCGGAATGAGAAACATTATCAAGGAAGGGGAAAAGGTGCTTCTCATAGTTAAGAGAAAATGTTCTTTCCACTTAAACCATTTCCAGCTTGAAAAATGAAGTCTGCAGACTTTCCGATGGAAATAAAAAGACACGCTTCAGATATCATGGTGAAGAGTAAGAGCGGCGCTGGATAATTCAAGAGAGAGAGAGAGAGAGAGAGAGAGAGAGAGAGAGAGAGAGAGAGAGAGAGAGAGAGAAACTAGGAGAAGCACCAGCTCTCATTTGTCGCAGCTGTGGTCAACTGGGTAGCGGTGTTCGGAAGATTGTTCTTAGCCCTTTACAGATGAAACCAACTGTCAAAGTTGGAAATAATTACAAGAGGAAAAAGAACATAACTTCTGTAGTAAGAGCTCTTATTATTTAGGCGATGGTAGATATTACCTCTCATCTAGAAAGAGAGCGGGAACTCCTATGACAGTAGAATTGTATCAATTCGATGACAGCGAAAGAGTTTCTGTATAACTCTTGTATCAGTATGACAAATATTTAACTGTGTCTTGCAATTTTAATTTAATATCTTAAAAAAGGTTCAGAGACATGGCATCTTGAGTGAATGCTTATCACTATCAGTGTTAAAAGCCTTTTATTTTAGGACAATTATATCTGGCATCTTTGGACAGGGAAATCAGAGTCCTGACGACCGTATTCCAGTTTACTAACCCGAATATCACAGGTCCAGAAGTTATATGTCACTCATTTATTCAGAACATAAATGTTTTCTGAAACAATGATGCTAGTATGCCCCTTAACTTCACGGCGTGGTAAACTCGAAACCTAAGACTTAAATGTTCCGTGATGTTTTTCGTTACAGTTAGCATCCGCTGTTTCGCTTTGACATAAGGCAGCATTTGTGCTATACTGGAGAGCATAATTCCTATGCAGTGTCCCAACTTTAATAGGAAACCGAGCGCCCTTGTTATGTGTGACAGGTGTGTCCCGATGTCATTTTGACGAGCCATTTAACGTCCTTTCTCTCGGAAATACCTCATGGTTTACCGCCGTCTGGTTATTCCAGAAACTTGAAGCCAGCTACTGTCAGTTATACGTTGCCATGACAAAGACGTGTTTGGAGGCTTTGCCGTCCGCTCACAGGTGCGTGTTACCATCGCGGCTGGCTTGCCTTCTCGTTCCTAAGCCGTGCTTCTGAAAACGGAACTTCCTTGAGGATTCTGGGAATTTTCAGTAACGCCTGCTAACGTTCCTGGATTGTTATCACTCGTCGTCATACCTTGAACATATTCTGAAGATTTGGTAACAATGACGTGCTAAACCGGTCTCTTATTTCGTCACTAAAATGGAATTGTCTCTTTTAGATGCCATTCCAGATGCCATTCTACCGTCAGATCAGACTTTGGGACCAAGGATATCTTCAGTACAAATGTGTGTTGTCGATTTTATATCCAGGGTCACATTTTTGTAAAATCAGTTAAGTGGATGTATATGAAAAAAGAAATTTTAAAGTAAAGCTTGTCGTGAATTATTGAAATGGATTCTCAATTATATTTGTTCATGATAGTTCACCTTACTATTTCACTTTTATTTCCTTGAAAGTTTAGATTTTTTTCATGAAATGTAACCAACAGATTTTCCTGCTTTTATTTCATTATCTATCTTCACAGATCTATACAAAACCCTATTATTATTATTATTATTATTATTATTATTATTTTTATTATTATTATTATTATTATTATTTTTATTCCAAAGATGAACCCTATTCATATTGAACAAGCCCACAGTGACCATTGACTTGAAATTCGGGCTTACAGAGAATAAAGAAAAGCGAGATCATTACCATTTTACCAAGTAAGCATTATGCGCCTCAGTGGCGTGATTGGTATGGTCTTGACCTGCCACCTCGGTGGTCGGAAGTTCGATTCTCGGGCATTCCATTGAGGTGCTAGAGGGTGTTAAGTATATCTTAGTTTTACCAGACCACTAAGCTGATGAACAGCTCTCCTAGGGCTGGCCCGAAGGATCAGATATTTTTATGCGGCTAGGAACCAATTGGTCACCTAGCAACGGGACCTACAGCTTATTGTGGGATCCGAACCACATTATATCGAGAAATGAATTTCTATCACCAGAAATAAATTCCTCTGATTCCGTGTTGGCCGAGCCGGGAATCGAACTTCGGACCACCGGATTGGTAGCCAAGCACGAAAACCACTCGTCCAACGAGGAACTTGATGTGTTAGAGATATGTATTTCCGGTGATAGAAGTTCACTCTCGACGTGGTTCGGAAGTCACGTAAAGCCGTTGGTCCTGTTGCTGGATAACCACTGGTTGCATGCAACGTAAACACACCATACAAACAAACAAACAATATACATTGCTGAAGACATTGCGAGACTAACAATCAAACGTTTTGTGCTTAGCCCTTTGTTTTGTAGATCAGCACTTTGAAGCTTTTTCAACTGTCGCTTTCCAAGTGTAAGAACCCCATTTTAAAAGGCAGGCACCTTACTTTTATTTAGAAAAGTCCAACGACTCTCTTTTTAGTCCTTTTTGGCGCTCCTCTGCTTGTATGGATTTCCCTTCCTTGTGCTTATGAATGTGCATATTTGTGTGTTTGGATGAGAGAGAGAGAGAGAGAGAGAGAGAGAGAGAGAGAGAGAGAGAGAGAGAGAGAGGGTAGAAATGGTTTTCCTAATGATCATTGGCTTTGAAGTTCCCCATCTGTATGCGAGTCTTGCACATTTAGCTTTTGTATCTACGCAGTGTGGTTGATTATTCCACATAATGATGGAATACACTATGCTCAGTGTAGTATTCCCCTTGTATGAATAACCAACATGTAATTTACTGGAGTCTGTTTATTTTTTGTTCTGATATGCAAATTGATATTATCATTTGGTAGATATAAACGACATTATCAAGGTATATTTGATAAGTCCGTTCCATTTGTTTATCATTGGGAACTTGCGTTATGATATACGAAACTAATGTCCAAATAGTTTTATTTTCACAATAGATGAGCCTCATTTATTGCCTTATTAAAGAAGCAGAGCATTTTCGACGAGTATATGATATTTACAAATATAACCACTCGCGCTAAATATTGGAGAGACGCAACTGACTGTAAAATTAATTTAATAATTGTCCTAAAATGTGAATCACATGTAGCCGAATGAGGAAATCAAAGTTATAATCAGCCATGTTGCAATTTAAGTCTGCTCTGGAATATGTCGACGAAACGAGCTAAAAATGTTTCGGGAGAAATATATGAATTGGCTTCAGCGTCCCATTTATTTGGATTCGCTTTTCAGGCGTCTCGTGTGCCTGCATAGAAGTCCTCGGGATTCCGAGCGGATGCTGGATTCTCGTAAATACGCCAAGGCGGACAACCCGGAGAACATTAGATTTAGTTACGGCTCTTAGACGTGTTCACTAGAGCAGAGCATTGGAAGAGTTTCACGGAATTGTAAATTAATGAAATAATACATCTGTGGTCCTTTACGTTAGATTTGGTTGTGTCCCATAGTTGTATTAGAGAGAGCAGTGAATTTCTACCATAGTTGTATTGAATTTCTGCCATAGTTGTATTAGGGAGAGCAGTGAATTTCTGCCATAATTGTATTAGAGAGAGCAGTGAATTTCTGCCATAATTGTATCAGAGAGAGCAGTGAATTTCTGCCATAGTTGTATTAGAGAGAGCAGTGAGTTTCTGCCATAGTTGTATTAGAGAGAGCAGAGAATTTCTGCCATAGTTGTATTAGAGAGAGCAGTGAATTTCTGCCATAGTTGTATTAGAGAGAGCAGAGAATTTCTGCCATAGTTGTATTAGAGAGAGCAGTGAATTTCTGCCATAGTTGTATAGAGAGAGCAGTGAATATCTACCATAATTGTATTTGAGAGAGCAGTGAATTTGTGGAGTTTTACTGGACAGTAAGTGGATGAAACACTGCCTCTAGGGTTATTTACATTAGATTTCGTTACGGCTCAGTGACGTGTTCACGAGAGCAGAGTTTCAGGATTATTTCATGGCACTTTAAAATAATAAAATAATATCTATGGTTATTTACATTAGCTGTATTCGAGAAAGCGTGAATTTCTGGATTTTTACTGGACATAAAGTGAATGAAACAATACATCTAGGGTTATTTACATTAGATTTAGTTTTGTCCCATAGTCGTATCCAAGAGAGCGGAGAATTGCTGGATTTTCACGTGGCTGCAAATGAATAAAATAACACAGCTGTGCTTATTTATGGTCTCCGTTGTATGAATTATTCCCATGTACATTCAGACAGAATGAAAGGAGAACTATATTTTGTTGAAACTAAATGCCCTCTATTGTCGGTGTTTTCTTTTTCCGTGTTATAAAGCTCTTTTGTTTTCATAGCGTTCATGGTGCAGTCGTTGTTGCGCAGAGATTTTTTTATTTTCATATGTAAAAGTTTATTTTTTTATATTTATGTATTTATGTTTTTTTTTACAGTAATGCAATGTTACTTACTGACTTGTTTGTATATATATTGCGGTTATCATTCGTATTGAACTCGGCTAAAGAATTAAATACTAAGTGTGAATTTAGTGAAAACTATTGGAAATGAAAAGTATAGGATCTCTCTCTCTCTCTCTCTCTCTCTCTCTCTCTCTCTCTCTCTCTCTCTCTCTCTCTCTCTCTGTGTGTGTGTGTGTGTGTGTGTGTGTGTGTGTGTGTGTGTGTGGGTGTGTGTGTGTCATTAAGCTCCTGAAAAGAAATTTTGATGTTCATTTGGCATAATTTATTTTTTATGTTTATAAGAGCGACGTTGTTGTAGAATTATTTTTCAGTGGAATTCCACCTTTTCTAGTAGATATTTCACGGAGCTTTGATTTTGTAGAGAGTTTGCAGTTGTCATTACAAAAGAAATTTTTCTATGTTATACGAAAATATTTGAAGGTTGGGAAAGTGGCCAGCAGTCCCTTGTGTGATTAACGTTTATTTCGGTAACAGTTACTAATGAAAAACTGTTTGAATTTTTCTTACTATACAGACCTCCTGTTTGTAGTTCTCTCCTCTCTGTGTATGTATATGGATATGTCTGTAAGACATTTTGTGTATATAGAGAACTGTTTTGACATTTGTCATGTCTTTCCAGTCCCATACTATGCCTAAGATGGAAGCATTTGAGATTAATTGCCTGTTTGGATAAGTGGAACTGGAAAATTTTAAAGTGTGGTAAGTTTCCTATGTGAACTCTCTCGAGAGACTGAGAGTTTCCAGCCCTGTGATTGGCTTATCAACAGCCAAGTAGGAGCGTCGTAAGGGACTGGGCTAGACATCGGATGCACGGTTGATGTGAATCTACTTTTTTTATATAGTTAGTCAGTAGGAAGCTGCCATGGCTTGAGATTCTCTAATGCACTGTTGGTTTAATGCCGAGTGATGCTCAGAAGAGGGTTAAGAATCTTCTGTGAGGAAGTGCTCCTTAAACTTGCGAATAAGGTCAGTTAAAACATTTTGTCATTTTGTTTACAATTATAGTATGCTTTAATGGCAGAGGTATACAAAGTGTAGGGTGTTGATTGCCTGTGGAATGAGATGCCTTCTAAATGGCAGATGATCCTTTTCTCATGAAGTCAGTGGTAATAAAATGTTCACTCTTGTAGGAAGCTGGGACATAATAACCCTTGCACCACGCTGTGCAGTGTTTAAGTCTCTAAATGACTTGAGGCTTAAGGGTTACAGCTCCATACTGTGTATGTATTCGCCGAGTAGCGAGTAAAGACATAATGCATCTGGGTGCTTTAAAAGTTTGTGGTTGCAGTGCAGCTGAAAAATGAAAATATGGGGCAGATTATTTCAGGAGAGAAATCAATGTTATTATTTTTTTATTTCTGCCTAAGAGGGACAAAGGTCAGAGGGAATTGTTTGCAGCAATGGGACGGACAGGAGGGGGGAGGGGGTTGGACTGTTAGACGAAAGGTGTAGAGTTAGTGCAAGTGTAACACTTGCGACGCTGGAAAGACTGGGATTGGTGGAGGGTTATAAATGTGTCAGTTTGATAATTGCATGGGTAGTATTGGATGTTGCAGAAGAAAACTTACGATAGTGGTTGAGTAGGAGTAATGATTGAGAAAGTATATATATATATATATATATATATATATATATATATATATATATATATATATATATATATACACACACACAGTTACACACGCATATGCATAACCACACATATATATACAGGCTGTCCATAAAGTCCCAGTACCATTAAAAGCAATTTAATACTTGTTGTAATGGTCTGGCACTTCATGGACACCTTGTATATATCTTCAACATTAAAATGATCCAGTCTATTCTAAAACAAAAATGTTGCTCCTAAGAATAGAGGCCATGATCACTGTCACTTTCACTCGTATATAAGGTATTTCATCTAAGATTCAACAGGTTAAGAGTGAAAGTGACAGTGATCACTGGCCTCTATTCTTAGGAGCAACATTTTTGTTTTTTAGAATAGACTGGATCATTTTAATGTTGAAGATATATACAAGGTGTCCATGAAGTGCCAGACCATTACAACAAGTATTAAATTGCTTTTTTTTAATGGTACTGGGACTTTATGGACAGCCTGTATTATTATA
This sequence comes from Macrobrachium nipponense, assembly GCF_015104395.2. Classification (NCBI taxonomy): domain Eukaryota; kingdom Metazoa; phylum Arthropoda; class Malacostraca; order Decapoda; family Palaemonidae; genus Macrobrachium; species Macrobrachium nipponense. The sequence goes on along the minus strand of NC_087208.1, from coordinate 61,601,003 downwards.
TATGTGTGGTTATGCATATGCGTGTGTAACTGTGTGTGTTATATATATATATATATATATATATATATATATATATATATATATATATATATATATATATATATATATATACACAGAAGGCTCATTAGCAATATATTGACTATCCCCTAAAACACCTCGATCTTATAAGCCATCTCTCGCTTCTTGGATATTGAAATCTCTCATGTCCAAAATTTCTTTCAAGTCATACATATTTCTACCTTTCTAGGTCTTTCTCTCGTATAGAATATAGATATACTTATACGTTATATATATATATATATATATATATATATATATATATAATATATGTATATATATATACATGTGTGTGTGTATACAATACACAAACAAATACATACATGCATACATACATACAGTCTGTGTTGTTTAGATACTAACACACTTGTTAACGCTGCGAACCATTATTTCATTGATTGCCATAAAATGGGTCTTTGATCGTAGATTTGTTTGTTGTTCGGTAACAAAAAATGTAGCCTGATGGTGTTGATGCTTTTTTTTATGTACCTAGCTTATACGTTCAAAGAAATCTTGCTTAATTATTATTAGTATTCTCTCTCTCTCTCTCTCTCTCTCTCTCTCTCTCTCTCTCTCTCTGTGGGTAATTTTAATTTTTCGGCGCCAGTGGATCGATGGGAGAGCGACGTGTTTTTGCACTGTACCTTTAATTCCCATTGAGGGATTTCGCTTGGCATTTGGAGAGAAAGAGACCGGTTGGATCTTTATGAATTAGTGAGCTTTAGAGAAGAGAGATGAGAAATTGAAATTCTAGCTCAGTAAGTGGCTCATTAGTAGCGCCCTTTGTGTCCGTATTCAGGTTTTTGCAGGCCATATTCAGCGGTTCGATTTGTTATAATATTGGATTGAGAGAGAGAGAGAGAGAGAGAGAGAAGGAGAGAGAGAGAGAGAGAGAGAGAGAATTCGTAACTGGAAATGTAAGCACGACGGATTTTTTTTTTTATATATTTTCGCTACGTTCAGTTCTTATCTAGAAATACTTAATATTATCAATGGATTTTTTTTCAAGCCCCTTGAGGATTTGGTCGATAATGAATTATATTTTTCTATGCCTTTCTTATTTACGGGACTCAAAAGTGTCCTCTAGATTAAATGCAATAAATTCTTATTCAAATCCTAGTTCCTGCTCACCCTCTGGGATATAATGGGTAGAAAGAGAAATATCGAACGTCAGTGATTAAAAATTTGGTTTCCGGGTAGATAATCGCAGGCTAAAAAGATACCTCATTTCGACAATGTAGCACCTCAGCGGCCTGGTTGGTATGGTATTAGCGTCCCACTTCGGTGGTCGCGGGTTCGATTCTCGGCCATTCCATTGAGGAGTGAGAGATGTGTATTTCTGGTGATAGAAGTTCACTCTTGACGTGGTTTGGAAGTCACGTAAAGCTGTTGGTCCCGTTGCTGAATAACCACTGGTTCCATGCAACGTAAAAAAACACCATACAAACAAAACAAACATTTCGACAGTGTCACATGATTCTAGTTGGTGGCGGTGGGAACCTTAGGTCGTTGTACGACGAAGACATTTCTTGTGGTACTTGACATCTGGTAGCTGACCTGTTTGTCCAACCCTCCTTATATCCAGCTATCTTCAAAGGTTTAATTTTTGTTTTAAAAGAACTATAATGTTAATATAATTGAATATAAAATTTTACATATCATGTGTATCATATCTGGAGTGGAATCTTTCCAGTATGAAGGATTCAAGGTCAAGGTAGTTCTTGAGATGTCAAAGGTCAACTAGAAATTTTCCATCATCTGGGAGATTGTTTGAGTAAAACTTCTTGTTTCTAGAGTATTCTTCCCCAGACCTTAAATGACAGTTTAATCCCTTTCTTTTTATCGATTTAACAGAGAACGACAATATCTGTGAATAAAGGGCTCCGCCAAACTCCAATATTCAGATAATATTTTATTCGGTTTTATTCGAGTTTTGAAACTTTTTCATGGCATCGATTTATCAAAATATTTTCATCAGAAGTTGGATGGCGTTCGTGCAAAAAGGATAAGTTTGTCAGATACGTTTTATCCACCGAATCCATCCACTGAATCATCGGGCCATATTCGACCCATGAAACGCTTTCCATTTACTTGTCGATTATATTTATAGATAGTTCTCTTGTTAACTTGTTTTAGATATATGTGTCTCAGTTTCCTTTTGGATATCTGTGAGTTTTCGCCTTTCTCGTTTCCTGGGCAATGTACCGAATAGTCGGGGTGCCATGTGCTCAAATGCATCTCTGTATGTCATGAGTATTTCTCATGTGGCATGTTTAATGAGCTATACTCGTCAGCAGGCATGAACACATTTAACTGACTGGTTTTTTCAAGGAGGGCTTTAATAATGTCTGGATAATTGTATGAAACGCCTTGATCGATTTCCGTGTAGGTTATGTTTATTATTATTATTATTATTATTATTATTGTATGCTGGAAGTAAACCCTCTTTTAAACATGTTTTATTAAAAGTAATTGCTGCCTCAGCTGCATTAATTTTATACAGGTTCTTCTCTATTTTTCTAATTATTGCTTTCTCATTGTTGCTTAAACTGGTGAGCAACGCACCGAAGGTTGACATATCTCAATTAGGTAGAACGATTGGGATTTTATTGGTAAAAATTTCAGTCGGGTAGTCAAATTTTCGGGCATATCCCGTAGAGTTTATTACAGATAGAATTGATGTTAAATTCTATTTCTTTTCTATTCTTTCTATTCCTTTCCGGACGTTTCGTCTGAATAAACCTCAGACATCCTCTTGGGCGGAGGTAGGTGAAGGACTGAAGTGAGAAGGTGAGTCCAGCTGCTTATATTGCGGTGGCGCAGCGGGGGGCGTCGTGCCGCTGCCTTTTCATTGGCTCGTGGGTGGGGAGCTTCTTTTTCATTGGCTATTATTATTATTATTATTATTATTATTATTATTATTATTATTATTATTATTAGGGGGGGTTATTGGTCTATCACAGTCCTCCAATTCGACTGGGTGGTTTTTATAGTGTTGGGATCCGGATTGAATCCTGCCTCCTTAGGAGTCCATGACTTTCTTACTATGCGCGTTGGTTCTAGAACACTCTTCTGCATTATTATTATTATTATTATTATTATTATTATTATTATTATTATTATTATTAACACAGAGAAAGTTATATTTGACTATCAAAAGTTAAAAGATAACCATTCCAAATCTCGTGCGTTTGAATAATTTTTGACGAGAATAAGAAATAATAAGGAAAGATTCCGACTTAACAAAAATGAACTACACAGATATTAAATTCGTAGATACGAAGTCGCGGTTTCTGGTATAGTTTTTTTAGATGGATTGTTCACCGTAGCTTAAATAATACTTCATATACACTGAAATTGCAATACAACTCTTGTTGAAATTAACTTCAATGTAAATTATGTTAAAAAAATATAATGCTATAGTCTGCTCTACGCATTAGTGAGGGACCTAAAATAGTGCATCACAGTCTATTTTGCAAATAAATTGCGGGGGCTTTAACTTAGACACCTGTTACAAAGCGTTTTGTTCTCACTGTGACTATGGGGAATTATGCTGCCATTGTAAGTTTGACCATTTTGCAGATAGAGCTGCAAAATAGTAACGCGGTATTAGTAGGATAGAGAAAGAAATACCCGCAATGATTCTCACGACGCTATAAATTTCGAGTCGAGTTTCAGGCCTCTTGGTCCAGGATATTTTCACTATTAATTTTTTTTTGTAGAAACGCAACACAGACAACACTTGAAATACTGTCCCCTTAAGGGTAAATATCCATTGCCAACTTGCGGAGTCATCTCAGTTGCTGGGACAATTCCAAAACATCCCCTAGCTGATATTGGGATTGATTTCTGGTGTACTACTTCTAGATCACGAACTTTGAGTCCCATCATATATATATATATATATTATATATATTATATATATATATATATATATATATATATATATATATATATATATATTTATTCAGGATTTATGACTCCTTATGCATTCCAAGAAAACAATTCTTGGTTCATGTCAAGATGAGCGAACCCATTATTTTTCAAGACTATTATACCACTTTGATTTATATATATATATATATAATATATATATATATATATATATATATATATATATATATATATTATATATAGAAATCAAAGTGGTATAATATTGTCCTGAAAAATAGTGGGTTCGCTCATCTTGCAAGATATGATCCCAAAGTTCTTTTAAGATATACCCCTCAATATTTTTTCGTTTGGTTTTATGTACATCACAGATGCCACGTTAGTGAAACAGTATTGCTTTTATTTCTCATTGGCTTATATATTTTACTGTATATCATGAGCAGGTGTTATGAAGGGTGGGTTGGTGGGGGAGGGGGGGGTGGTGGGTGTTTATCATCCTTCAAGTAAAGTATGTCGCCTCCACATAAAAATAAAAGATAAGTCGTAATGAATTAAAGTAAATCAGCGAGAAAAGTTTAAAAATCAAGAAAATGAAAGGCAGTACGGGGGCGAATTCAAAACTTTAACCTATCCATTTTATATATATTTTGACACCGGTATCCCCAGTGCGACTAATACACAGAGCCGCCACGTTCGACATTTTTATTTATTCATTTATTTTCATTCTGGAAGTGCCACGCGCACGCACTGGCGTTGACGATGGATGCATATGTCACTCCTGCTGACTGCCGTTGAGTAATTCCGCCACGGGCCTGGTCGGTGTCGTTTTTCTGCATACCGAATGACCGAATGATTTTGATTTTGGCTGATTGTGCATTATATGCTGACCGATTTTTGCGTTGTGAATCCACCAGATATTTTTTCCTTCGTTTTTTTTTTTTTTTTTTTTTTTTTTTTTTTTTTTTTTTTTTTTTTTTTTTTTTTGGGGGTGTTGGGAGAGTGACCTCTTGCTTTTTTTTGGGGGGTTGGGGGTTGGGAGGAGCGTGGGTAGGGAGACTGGTTTGTGTGTTTTGGCTCGGGACTGATTGGCACTGAGTGGTTTGCTCACGCGTAGCAGTGACATTGAGAGATTTTCCTCTTTGATTGGCTGAAGCATCTGTTTGCTTGTGTGTATGTGCATGTAAGACTATGTTAATTTTATTGCATACATTGGTCCATGCTGTTTGGATTGAGAGAACTAATGTACTGTTATTATAATTAATATTAGTTATTGTTGTTGATATTTTTGGTTAATATTACTGTTCATGATACAGTCTATTTAATTGCATCATTAAGCTACAAAGATTTAATTACGCAATTTCATGGCTTTTTCCTTTCTATACTGTTTCTTCTGTGGAAAATAAATCCACGAGAAATATATGAAAAACTCTTACCTTCCAGATGGGATTCAAATTCGTGAGTTCTAGGTTCGGGTAATGTTGGCGAAACCGACAGTAATCCTCCTTTTCATTGTGGGATTAGCCAGCCTCACTCTAAAGTCGATACGGTTGAGTTCGAATCACATCTGCAAAAGCAGGCGTTGCTTCATAGCCGCTCTCATTCAATGCTGCAGAAGGCCCCTGTAGGGATTACTCAAGGTTCTTCGCAGCGTCCCATCGTCCCCTAGCTGCAACCCCTTTCGTTCCTTTTACTGTATCCCCATTCATATTATCTTTCTTTCATCTTGCTATCCATCTTCTCCTAGCAATTGTTTCATAGTGCAACCACGAGATATTTCCTCCTATTTCACCTTTCAAACCTTTCTATTCCCAGTTTCCCCTTCAGTACTGAATGACCTCATAGGTCCCAGCGCTTGGCCTTAGACCTAAATTCTATGTTCCAATAGAATGCTTCAGAAGTAAACAGTTCCAAAAAGTGTTCAGGAAATCGAGGACTTTAAAGGTATTTTGGATTAATGTTTCACGCGAATGTGGCCTTTGGATTCTGTTTTTAGTTTTATTGTTATTTTGTTTACTCGTCGACTTAACAACTTGTCTCATAGCGGAACTTGCTGACGGCGAATAGCTGTCGGATATAGATTATTTGCCGAAAGAGATGTTGTCTTCATCTTAACAAATATAGTTTGCACTGATTGTATTTCACATAGAGAGGTACTGACACTTACCGGAAAGATTTTCTTTCTTGCTGCCGGATCTCTTTCCAATGAAAGTTAAATACATATACCAACTTAGCTGGTGCAATGGGAATTGCACTAATTACCTTTTTCGCCCAGTTTCAGTGTTGTATATTTGAGTAAAGGAATAGTTCATGCTTTTCTGTTGTAGTCTTTTATATATATTATATAATCATATACTATATATATATATAAGATAATATATATATATAATTATATATATATATATATACTATCTATATATATATACTCAATTTGCAGCTACTAAAATTATTATTATCCTGGCTAGCATATCGCCGGCTATTTTTCCGCACCGTGCCAATTGCAAGGAATTATTATTTATTATCAGCACAGTTTTTTTTGTGGGGGGCGGGCGGGGGGGGGATGGTAAGCATTGCATTCATTAGACAATTCGTTATTTTTATTTGAGTGCTTAATCACGTATTCTTAACGTCAGTTTTTTTTTTTTTTTTTTTTTTTTTTTTTTTTTTTTTTTTTTTTTTTTTACTTCCTTCTGGCAAGTTGAAGTCGTGAACCGATTTCGTGGCTATGATACTCATTCCACCCATTCAGTTTTCGCCCAGAACCAGTACCGCTTAGGAATGAATTTAATTCGTCTCTGTTCATAGTGAATCACAGCTCCATTTCACTCTCACGTTCATTGTCTGTCCCTTTTCATCTCGCGGTGTGTGCTTTGATTGCTGTGCGATAATAAATAGCGTCGGCGTTTGTGTGTGTGTGAGTGTGTGTCCCTCTCCCCTTCTATTTTCGGCGCGTGGCACTTGCCGCTCGCCAATGGTATGTAGCATAAATCTAACGTTAATTGGATATAAAACATTATTAAGGTCGCGTCCGTCGTTCTGGGACTCGTGGTCTTTGTTGTTTATTTTAGCACGAGTTTGGTATGTGTTGAAATTCTGGCAGTCAGTCAATCAGTCATATATCTACCAGTCTGTCTGTCTGTCTGTTTGTACCTGTGTGTGTATACACACACACACACATATATTATATATATAAGTGAATACCACAGAAAATGATAGTCAGCTTTCGTCTTTACTAAGATATTGTCAAGGAACGAATGAAATGCAATTGGAGAGAAAGTTATCAGGTAAACAACAAGAACAAGAATACCCTTTTGACAATATTAACCATCTGGTATTCTTGATCTTGTTGTTTACCTGATAACTTTCTCTCCAATTGTATTTCATTCTTTCCTTGACAATGTCTTAGTAAAGACGAAAGCGCTTGGATTTCTGACTATCATTTTCCTGTGGCATTCGTTTATTTAATGAATTCACGTGCATCTACTGTGATTTTTAAGCAATATATATATATATATATATATATATATGTGTGTGTGTGTGTGTGTGTGTGTGTGTGTGTGTGTGTGTGTGTGTATGCTTTTCGATTCAAGGCCCAGCTTATGACGACTAAATCATAAAACTGTAGCTGCGGCATAAAGTGAATTATTATTGCTGAATTCTTTAAGATTATTCTTCCTGGATGCCCTTCACACAGTTTTATTTGAAGAAATCGTTGCTTAATATATTATTTTGTCATATTTTGTAACATTTCCTACAGACGAGAAAACAAATTGTTAGGAATATTTCAACATCAAGAGATCGGTAATGAAGCCAGAGAAATACGACAAGCTTTGACTTTGATCTGTGTTTATGATTAATTATGGACCTCAGCTTCATGTTTACTGGTATTTTTTTTTTCCAGTCATACTTTGATTGATTTTCCAGTTCGGTGGCAGTGTGTCAATAAATGTCTAATATCGTACATTAGGTTATGATCTTAAAGATCTTTGCTTCCTCAGAGGAGGAACTTCAATTCAAGATCCACTTTTGATCTTTTTATTTTGATGGCAGGTAGCGTTTAAATTTGCTCTCTGCTCATTATAATTTACTGATTAAAGAATAATTTACAAGTGGAAACCTTTCAAACTTTGTGCGAATAATAATTGAATCACATGACTGGGATTCAGTGATTTCTCAATACCTTTTGTTGAGGAATAGCGTTTGGGTTTTAAATGGTGCAGTCTCGGAATTTCTAGTCAGCTAATATATGAATGGTGTGGGGGGGGTGGGGGGGGGGGGGGGGGGGGGGGCGATATACGAGTATGAATGGTGAAAGTAATTTGCAAAACCTTGCATATTAGCGTATGTAGTCTCTTGATCACGATGTCCGAAGCAGTGTCTTTGCCGTAACTGATGCAGAAAGAGACGTCAACAATATAAGTACAAATATACCATGGCAGCCAACTCCTCTCCCCTCGTCCCATTCAGTAAATCAAATCACCTTTTAATTTCTGAAATGAAACAAAGTTGTTGGTTCTGGTGTCAGTTACGGCGCTACCAGAAAACACTGAAAATCGTTAAATATGTTGAAGATACTTGAAATCTATGATTGATGGCAGTCTCGTCATGAGAAGTAAAAACCAATGAAGGCAATGAAGGGTGTGACTTTATTTCCATTAACATAATAAAAAGAAAAAAGCTTTATGGTCAGAGCTTGGATGAGGAAAATTGGTGTAGATCCCGTCACATGGAGATCTCAAGCTTCAAATGAGTAGATGTTTATAATAAAGCACATAACTCTATTCTAAAATTACCATTTGGCAGAGGAGGATGTATTGAGAGATCTGAAAAGGGTCTCGGGAACCATCACCGGAAAGCTTAGCTTTGAGAAATGAAGTTAGTATTCTTCACTGAGAATATTAGCACCACGGTTCCTCGAGTTTTCCGAGGTAATTCTCCCCTCAGTCAAAGGGCAGAATTACCTTTGAAATCTTCAGGAACCTTGGTGCTGATATTCTCAGTGAATTATATATATATATATATATATAATATATATATATATATATATATAGATAGTATATATATGTGTGTGTGTGTGTGTGTGTGTGTGTGTGTTCTTACATACAAGGACAGTAGAATCTTTGAGAAAGAAGTGCTTCTCTCTCTCTCTCTCTCTCTCTCTCGCTCTCTCTCTCTCTCTCTCTCTCTCATATATATATATATAATAAATATATCATATAGAAATTAGTAATGTTCATATTACATAATACTACATACAAACACACACACACACACACATATATATATATATATATATATATATATATATATATATATATATATATATATATATGTGTGTGTGTGTGTGTGTGTGTGTCATTTGAAAATTACTTCTTAAATGACGGATGAAAAGGAAAATGATTATCATCCTGTACATTGCAATTGCAGGGTCTATGCTCCCCTTGTGCGCTAATTGTCATCCTCTCAGGTTTCCCAATCTCACTTGCAAAGAATCAAGATATAAGCCAAATAAAAAAGGGGCAAAAGCAGAAATCCTGACAATTGCAATTACGCGCTTCCCCTCCCGCCAATTTCATGGTTGTTGTGAAATTCAGAAAACTACCTGAAAAATTAGTACCAATGAAACAACGCGACGAGAGAGACACAGTGCCTTTTAAATATGCAGAAAATGGATGCAGAAACCTTTCTTTGCTTTTACTGTGTCAGATAACTTGAGAAGAGCTGGTGAAGTTTTTATATATATATATATATATATATATATATATTTATATATATATATATATATATATATATATATATATAGACTGGCACATAAAGACCATAAACAGACGCGAGTGGAACGACATGTGTGAGGCCTTTGTCCTGCAGTGGACTAGCAACGGCTGGTGATGATGATGACGATGATATATATAATGATACTGTACCGGAGAGCATTGTAGCTCTTGGGGGATCCAGGAAGCCTGGGACCAGCGTAGTTTGCTGATATACATTCGTAGGAGGCGCTTAAGCTTCTCAATATAAACTGCTGGACTTTAGGAGGGTCTTTCCTTAGTCGGGGGATTACAGGAATAGCAGCACCCTGGTTCCTGTAGAATTTACTATAGTAGATTCAAATTAACCTTTCATTTAATGTCTAGGCCAGTCCCTTACGACGCTCCTGATTGGCAGTTGATCACAGGGCTGGAAACTCTCAGTCTCTCTCGAGCTCACATGAGTAGGGTCTATGTTCTACCTCTCCTAAGGGATACTTTTGAAAGACGTATCCCTCAGGAGAGGTGGAAGATAGATCCTACCCATGTGAACTCTCGAGAGAGACTGAGAGTTTCCAGCCCTGTCATTGGCTTATCTACAGCCAATCAGGAGCCTCGTAAGGGACTGGCCTAGACATCATATGCACTGTTGATGAGAATCTACTATAGTCATTGTACTCTATTCCGAAATTTGGATTAAATATGAATTTTGGATCATTGTTCTCGATCAGTTTTTAGCTGTGCTTTCTCATATATTAGAATGTGGCCCTGCTTGGAATGACTGAATAGGATGTCAAATCAAGGTCCCTTGAGTACAAAGAAACTGACAAGGGGCGTGCGCTAAAACTGCTGAGAGTAATTCTTTGTGTTACTTGCCTAGTATATACTCGTATGACCTACAAAGAATTTATGGGACGAGAATGTTTAAGCTGTGTTTAATTGCTTATCGTAGGGGAAAGGGATCAGAGTTTTTTTTGGATGGTTCATTCGTGTGGAAAGAACGGGGCCACTAGGTCAGTGGGGTGCATAATTCGGAAGAGAGAAAACCCTCGAAAGCACTATAGTAGATTCACATCACCGGTGCATCTGATGTCTTGGCCAGTCCCTTAACCTGGTATCACACTAGTCATTTCTTGCTCGTGATTTTGGCCAGCATCCAGCCGATGCTCGCGAGCAAAAGTGTTGTATCGTCACACTAGGAACTCGTGGTTTCGAGGAGCCGTAGGAAAAAGTAAACACAACTGATCAGTTGATATCTTCATGGCCAGAAATTGTCGGACTGTTGCAAGATGTGCTGCAGTGGAGTATTTCTCGGAAACTTACGTGAATGCAAGAGTAACAAAAAAACGTTTGTGGGTTCGAGAGTGGCTCAGGAGAAGAGAAGCCAAAGGTCTGAGAATACGTCCTATCAGCAGTAGCCATCTTGTTTGTTTACAATACGTGATCGCTCGTGGTTCGTGGTCGCTGCTTCCCGTCCTGTTGGAAAGCTAGAATCTCGAGCTAAAATCTCCCGGTTTTTCATTCTCGGCAGCAACGGCTCGCTGCTCGAGAAAAAAATGCCTAGTGTGAGGCCGGCTTTACGATGCTCCTGATTGGCTGTTTATAAGCCAATGGCAGGGCTGGAAACTCTCAGTCTCTCTCGAGAGTTCACATAGGCAGGATGTATGTTCGCCCTCTCCTCAGGGATACTTTTGAATGACGTATCCGTAAAGGGGTGGAACATACATTCTGCCTATGTGAACTCTCGAGAGACTGCGAGTTTCCAGCCCTAACATTGGCATATAAACAGCCAATCAGGAGTGTCGTAAGGGACTGTCCTAGACATCAGATGCACCGGTGATGTGAATCTATTATAGTACATAGATTGAAGTGTTGCTGGAAAGGATGGGCCCTATGACCCTAGAATCACGTAATTACTACAGGTTGTTTATTCACGATTCAACGGTTACCTGTAAAAGTGGTGTTGATCCGTTGTGGTGGTTTTCGTTCTTATAGCCACTTGTTACGATTAACGGCATCATGTTAAAAATATATATGCATTCTATGTCTAGCTAAATTGTTTAAAATTATTTACCGATATATATAAACTATTAATATTTTTTTCTGAGCGTCTCTTTAGCTTAGAATTTTTTTATGAGGCTTTTCTTCAGCTTACTTCCTAGACGGGGTCGCTCTTTGTAAGGAGCTTCCACCACCTGTTTCCATGTGAGCAGTTCAGTTCTTACATTCCTTCCTTGCGCATTGAAAAATCAACAACCTTTGTCTTCATCCCTCCCCCTCCTCCTCCCCTTCCCCCTCACGGTTATATCACTTCTGGGAGCAATGCCATCTGCAAAATGAGTTATTGATGAGAACTTCAAGTGATTAATGATGACAAACCCACCTGTTTCCCGGTTACTGTATGATTCCTGCTGTTCCATTCTTTAATGCGAGCACTTCAGTGGCATGATCGGTTTGGTCTTGGACTGCCACCTCGGTGGTCGCGAGTTCGATTCTCGGCCATTCCATTGAGGGGTCAGAGATGTGTATTTCTGTTGATAAAAGTTCACTCTCGACGTGGTTCGGAAGTCACGTAAAGCCGTTGGTCCCGTTGCTGAATAACCACTGGTTCCAAGCAACGTAAAAACACCATACAAACAAACGAGATACTTCCAGCAAGCTCATACCCAGGTCACTTGGTAATTCCTTATTTTGGGGATAATTGATACTTCAGAACGAAACCGTGCTATCAGCAGTGCTTGCCAGTTTTCTATGAAATGATTGGAGGCAAAAACAAACTAACCTAACCTAGAAACGTTTATCTGAAATTTAGGTCATTGTTTTCTGACCACTTGACGCTATTCACGGACGTCACTGCTTGTCAGATCGACTAACTAAAAATCTGGCTATTCGACAGACTAGCTACTCACAAATCAGGGGTCTTCGTAAAATCAGCTACATATAAAACTGGTTGTTCATCTAACTAATTGGTCTGACCCCGTTGTACTTGTAACCCTGGGGTTTGTGAACCTGGGTAAATTCTTCTGGCTTCCAGATCAATGTCTCAGCGTTCCAAGTAAAATCAAACACAATTAGAAATAGCCAGGAAGTATGAACACATTCTGACGTAATCCAGGATGTAATATCTTCCACACACACACACACACACACACACACACACACACACCCCAGTGGTGGGGTTACTGCTATTTTTCTTGTATCGTTTGTATCATTTAGTATACATCGCGTTTGATATTGTTTCGGTTCTTTTACATATACAAATTCAATTCTTGCAAGTTTAAATAAAATTACAAAACAAATATTCAAGACTACCATAATAGAATATAAAATCCGAAATGCCACTTTTATTTTGAGTCAGCAGCCATCTTCCATCTCACTTCAGGTGCGTGACAGTTAACTCTTTCATCGAAGTAGACATTGCATGATACTATATGAATTTGTGGTATTTAGGTTTTCAAGCCTAATCAGCAGTGGAGTATTGATTCACCAGGTTACAGTTGCGGCGCAATTTCCCCCATTTTCATGTAGGTACATCCATTCGCTGGATCTACTTCTGAGCTTTCCAGATAGGTACATCTTTACATTATCATTTATATCTGGTGGGTTTCTGTGTCTGAAATCACTGCACGCCACTCGAGGAAAGCAGAACTGTCTGAAATTTGTCTTGAGTTGAGTAGAATATAGAATTTAGGCCGAAGGCCAATCACCGTGACCTATGGGGTCATTCAGCGCTGAAATGGAAATTAACAGTAAAAGGTTTGAAAGGTGTAACAGGAGGAAAACCTCAAAGCAGTTGCACTATGAATCAAGTATTAGGAGAGGGTGGAAAGTAAGGTGAAGAGAGTATGAAAGGAGATACAGTAAAAGAAATGAAAGTGGTTGCAGCTAGGGGCCGAAGGCACGCTGCAAAGAACCTTGAGACTGCCTACAGTGCACCGTATGAGGTCCACTGACGGCACTACCCCCCTACGGGAAATTTGGCTTAGTACAGAGCGGAGAACCCCGCAATTGCAGTCATCTTACTATTCGGTGTTGAGGCCTGTATCAAAGTCAACCAGAGTCATTTGATGTGTACGGTCCATTTGATCAGTTAGATGTCTCTCCACTCGCTCGTACAACTTGTGTTATACTGCGGCTTTATAGTTTGAGTGATTGAAACTTCGTAGTAGCAGCGCTGTACCTCGTGGGAATTCTAAATATCTTTGAAACTGTAACCAGGAATATCTGGCGAACAACGTAGATGAGTTTGGTTCGCTCAGGAAATTCATTTTCAGCGTTGTGGGGAAGGCCTTTTCAGTTATTTCAAAAAACAAACGGATTTCCTGGTAACGTTAATTTTTAGAATTAGTTCGTAATTTTCAGTACAGACTTTTCGTAATTATGGCTGAAATCATTAGAAATCCGCTCTGGTTAACATTTCCCTCTAGTTATTTTTATTTATTTATTTATTTATTTATTTATTTTTTTGCAATATAACTTCTTTCTCGATATATGCTTTTGTGCGCTAGTAAACATTTTCCAGTTATTTTTGTCTACATTGTATGCATACTATTGGGTACGTTCACAAGTCGTTTTTAATAATTTTGAAAACTCGGTCATTTTCTTAATCTTGATGTGCGGTGAAATTGTTCGCCAAGAAAACTCATGAGAACTTATTTGTTTTCATTTCGAATTTTTCTATTATTTTTTTGTATTAATCTTCAGTGCTACTGTAATGCGTGTATTCGTTTCTCAAAAATTATTCTTATCCCAAAATCCCCAAATAATAATAATAATAATAATAATAATAATAATAATAATAATAATAATAATAATAATAATAATAATAATAAGTAATTATTATTATTATTATTATTATTATTATTATTATTATTATTATTATTATTATTATTATTATTATTATTATTATGCTGTAATATTTTTATAGTATAATTTGTAATTTTTATCCTTTTTCTTCTGAAGGCCCTAAAATAAGCCCGATAGTTCTTTTTAAAGTAGAACATCGAACTAATCATCGCAAAAGGAACTTGATCTAGGGAAAGGAAATATTTCAGAGGCACTCCCAACACACACCAAACAGCATAAGGTCTCTCTCTCTTCTCTCTCTCTCTCTCTCTCTCTCTCTCTCTCTCAAGCTAAGCTATGGTTTAAAGTTAAACTCTCTCTCTCTCTCAAGTTTAGGCTATGATTTAACGCTCTCTCTCTCTCTCTATCTCTCTTTTCTCTCTCTCTCTCTCTCTCTCTCTCTCTCTCTCTCAAAGAAGAAAAGAAATTGCTCTTCCGTACAGCGAACAACCGCTGAATAGGTTGCCTTTATCTGTCTGGTAATGAACTTCGAGCGGGGTTGTAGAAGAGCTCTTTGTCCGGATATTTCCATATGCCAGTTGTTCCATTGTTAAGATTTTATATCTTGGTAAAAGTAGCAATCGCCTGAAAATGCATCGAAAGCTTCATTTGATTTTTCATAGGAATAAATACTCGAGTATTAAGAGTAGGGGCGAGGAATGAAAAAAAATCACTTATGCATTATTATTATTATTATTATTATTATTATTATTATTATTATTATTATTATTATTATTAAGGAGCGAAATTAGCCTACTCCTTCAGCAACTTGAATAAAATGAGTAAATCTCCCTCTGATAAAAATAAGGCGTGATCCGACCTCCAGCTGACTTATGGCGCGTGCTAAAATCTACGGTCAAATAGAGCATTGTTTCAACCAGAAGTGGGGTCCTGGTTTCGCCAACGAAATTTAAAATAAATACGCTATGTTTTATTAGAAATAATTGTTCTGTCCTGTTTAACATGCTCATCTTTTATTTTTTTACATGTTCATTCTTATGAATAAATCATAGATATCGAATCCTTAAATTCCTGTATCTTTAACTCAAGGCGAAACACCTTTTTCAGACCTTTCTAGGCTTTTCCACGGAGCTTTCTTACTTCCCTACAAAAACAACAACAACAACAACAACAAAGTATTTTTTAGGCTTACTCCCCGAGTAAAGCCGGAAGCTCCTTCAGAACTTGCGATTAATGCAATCATGTACGGACCACGTCGGAAAAAAAAAAGGTCGACGATGGCATCCTATAATAGCCATATATATCCCTTGGACCCAGAGGTGGTTTATGTACCAAGTATAGCCGCTGCATGAGTAACCCAATATCTGCCACGCTAATATGGTGTGAGATTGTGACCCGTAATCTGGTTAGCTCTTGCGTTAAGAGAGGAATCTGATCATTTGTCGTTGGGGATATATTCGTCTTTATTATGAGCGAGAATATATATTTATTTATTTATTTTTTGTGTGGTTTTTCAGTATTCTGATATCGCTGTATTTTCCGGGCGCCTGTCTCATATGCAGTGTGGTGTTAGATGGTAATGCATTTTAAAGTTGTTGGAGGTGATATAACTGTGTATTTAGCATGCTAAATAAAAGAATGTTTATTCTTTGATGCTGTAGTGTACAAACGTCTGCATGTTATCTTTGACCGTATAGTCAGTTATTAGCTCTTATATAAAGATCCTTCATAACTTATATAAAAATCTTTTATATACTTTATTTTTTCCTAGTCAACGCCCGGTTTTTTTATGTATATTTTTATAAGGTTAAATACAGATATTTTTTTTTATCTTCTTGATAAAGCAGGTTTATGTATTACTAGTAATAAAACGTAAAGTCTTTTGACGTGATGAATATTATTTTTTCTGTTGCCATTTTAATTCTTATGTATTTTTAGGCTCTGTGTCTTTCGTTCTCCTTTGCTTGTATTACGTTATATATGAAGTTTAAACTCAGTCTTCAAATAAATGAAAGTATGCGGTACAATTTCCACATGGTTAAATGTACGCGAAGGTTTATATTGTACCAAACGGGAATGCTCTTATGCTTAAGTTGTACATTTTCTTTTGAACTTCTTTCTCTTACACTTGTGTCTCTTGTCTCTCTTCCTCATTTCTCTTTTACATTGTTCTTTTAAATTTTTTTTAACGCTCTTTGTTTTTCTTTTATGTCATGTTAATCATTCTCCGTTTCTCCTTGTCATCATCACCAACATCATTATCATTATAATCATCTACTCTCCTCGTCCTCCTCCTCCTCATCATCTCTTCTCTTCCTTTTCCTTATCATCATCTATCCTCCCACTCCTCATCATCACCACCGTCCCTCCGCATCCCCCTTTCTTCTCCTCCTTCTCCTCCTCCTCTTCCTCCGCCTCTTCCTCCTCCTCCCTTTCTTCTTCTCCTCCTCTTCCTCCTCCTCCTCATCATCATCGACTTGCGTTTGTTATTTATCTCTAAGAAAACTTTTTTTTATGGTCATGTCTTCGTTGGAAATATCTCGTGTAAAGATACGGCAATTATATTTGACCACCTTTTTATTTTGTTGTCCGTGATAATTGACGTGATTAAAATAGTGACGTGAGTAAATAAACAGACGTTTTACCTTTCCTCCTATCTTTCCTCAAACGCAAGACGCCGAAGCGATCTTTTATTGTCTCTTTCATGGAATAAAATGGGCTGTTTGCTTTCACATAATGTTTTACGGGATGAATCGCAGTTCACGTTATTTTTGGAAGCGGCGGATACCTTTCATCTTTTAATTATACAAAGCAATGGAGAAAAAAATTTTTTTTTTGTTCTGCTTCACATGGAATATATTTAAGAGAGAGAGAGAGAGAGAGAGAGAGAGAGAGAGAGAGAGAGAGAGAGAGAGAGAGAGAGAGAGAGAGAGGGTCTTGTTTGTTTTTGTGCCTCAAACAAAAAGTTGCTAAAGGATGTAGCGACGAATATTTGTACATAAATGAAATAGAATTTTTACATACTTATACGTCATATATTTCATTTATAAACATTTGGTTTTATTATTATAATTTTTTTCTCTCTCTCACATCCTTGTTTTGCTATGTCCGATTCTGGGTCGGTCTGCAACCTTCCTCGGACCACCTTTTTCACTTTTTTTTTTTATAATAGGATTTCAGCATTCCTAAATATCCCTACTGTGACCCGTTCGAGGTTTGTGTATTCAGTCCTAACCAAGTTCACCTTGAGACCCTCTGAGGTCACTCTTAGCGTTCCCAGGATAGTAGGCACTACTTCCACTTCAGCTTACCATAGTCTACGTATTTCCATCGTTAAGATTTTAGTACTGTTCTGTCTTTTTCTCTGCCGATTTCCTTTACTCTTGTGTCCTATAGTATGGCTACAGCTTTCACAAAAACCTTCTAGGATTCTTTATTTTCAAGATAAAGTCTGGTTTTGGTGCCGTGTATCACATGATTAGTCCTTACATCATAGTCTCACTAACTTGAATGTTTGTTATCCAGCACTTATGTTCTTGTAGAATATTTCTTGTACAGACCCTCCAGGAAAGGCCTCGACGACTGTGTCATGCCTTCTATTTTAATCACTTTGAGCTGATGCTGGCCATTCAGTCATGATAAGGCTGGTGGTCTCCGTGTTGTGTACTCTTTTGCTGCATAGAGGTGTGTTGATATTTGGCTGTATTTTATTTTGCACATGTCGTTTAAGTAGCCCTTGTTCAACGTGTCAGTCTCCAGCAGTGATCCTCAGCCAAATGCCAAGTCTGCTTCTAGTTTGGCCATTTATTTGCTTGCCATCTCATTCTCTTTCATTTGGCTGGTGGTCATTTCCTCATGCCTCTTTGGATCTTCGTTGGTAGTAATGAGCTGTGGTACTGACCGAGTCCTTTCGTCCTTTTCAGTCCTCCTCATTATCCTCCCCTTCTTGATAGGCATCGCGCTTTACACCTGCTTGTGGATGTAGTGTCTTGTCGATAACACATGTTTTTCTGCTCGTGTTTTTTTTAAGGCATTCAGGTATCAAGTCTATTTCTATTTGTTCCTAAGCTTCAATATTGTAACGTGAAAATGTTTCGCGGTTTATGAATATGGCTCAAGCCGTTGAGAGTAAGTTGGCAGATACCTTTTGGTGTTTGTCGTAGACTACTAGAGGTTTCATTTTCTCATATCTACGTAATTATACTTTCCTTTTAGTATTGCTAAATTTAATTCACTTAACTAACAGAGAGAGAGAGAGAGAGAGAGAGAGAGAGAGAGAGAGAGAGAGAGAGAGAGAGAGAGAGAGAGATAATCATGTTGAAAGAAAGTATAGAAAAACTACAAGAAAAAAGTATGGAAAATAGAAGCAGATTAAAAAAAAACCTGCCTGTTTATTAACTTTGCTGTATTTATGCATTAATATTTTTTGTCTTCTGTATTTATGCATTAATAATTTTTGTCAAGAAAGAGGTGAAAGCTGGCAGCGAAGGAGACTTGCTTTTGTCGAATATATTGCGAAGCACTTGGAGGAAGATTAAAGGTAATATCGCGACGAGGAGCTTTGATTGCTTGTGCAAATTCAGGGGTGAACGGGATAGAGGGACGGCCGGCATCAAAGTCATCCCAGTTTAATCAGAAGAGCTTCGTTACATGCTGGTGTAAATGCAGGCAAGATACCCGGGCAAATTGGCTTCTACGGTGCGCGCAGGGCCAAACAATGAGGTTAGCAGGAAAATGAAGGAGGGCTGAGTTGTTGTCGGTGCTTTTAGCTCGATAAATTCTACAGCGTATATTCTAATAATATATAGTATATATATATAGATAATATATATATATATATATATATAATATATAGGATATAGATAATATAGCTGTAGAATTTATCGAGCTAAAAGCACCGACAAACAACTCAGCCCTCCTTCATTTTCCTGCTAACCTCATTGTTTGGCCCTGCGCGCACCGTAGAACCAATTTGCCCGGGTATATATATATATATATATATATATATATATATAATATATATATATATCTATATAATATATATATATAAGCAGAGGCCAGTAGGACCAGCAACTCAATGCCTTTTTTCTAACCAAGGCCAAACAAAAATAAAAATGAAATGATAAAATAAAATAAAAGCTAGATAAAATAGTGTAGAAACAGAGAAGCAGTGAGAGAATTCAGATGTTTGGTAGCAGGAGAAAGCAAACATAGCAGCCCGAGTATTACACATCTCCATAGGATAAATATTGAATTGATTAACCGAAGGTTAGCTGGAGTCACAACCACCAGAGTCTGGTAAATGAGGGGCAAGATGTTCGTAACTTCGTTTTTATCTGTTTCTCAGTGAATTTCATTCAGTTATACTCATTTTCTTCAAGGAAACGTTTTCTTGGAGGAGGGAAACGTTTTTGGTCTTTTAGAGTTCAGTGTTTTCCCCTCTGAAAGTTCTCTCTTCGACCCCTAGATGGTTCTAATATACATTTGATGAGCTTTTCGAGGGTGGGGCCAGATTTTGCTAATGATATTTCAGTCTGATATACTGAGTAAAAGGGGGCCCCTTTTTCAAGATATACTTAAAGTGTAACAGCATCATATATATATTTTTATAATATATTTCGTAGAGAGCTTACCTGTGAAGTCCATAACATCTTTGAGAGTCCTTTTTGGTATATATTTCACGCAAATATATTTATCTCGACTTTTCAAATGGGTTTGGCTTATAAGCTTTTGAAAAGAGTAAATACAACATAATCATCGTGTATCACATATACATTAGTAGATATGATTTAGGATCAAATGTATAAGGTTTTCTTTTGAAATAAAATCCTCAAATTTACTTTTTAATTTCCGTAGCGCAGATCCACTTTTGACATTTCCAGGTATGACATTAGATTCGAAATGTCAGATTCGTTTTTGAAGTTTGTCATACAGCTGTTACGTAATCTGTCTTCATCATTATCATTCTCAAGAATTTCAATAGCAAACAGACGAAATACTATTGAATTAAGGTATTAGGCGTAGTCAGTATTACAAAATGACATTCATTTGGTTACAGATGTTGTAGTTGTTATTGAAATATTCTCTATTCATTTTCATTTAAGGATTCACAAGAAACAGTAGCATGCTGTAATATTCTATTACCTTTTAAGAAATTCGTGATATGATTCTATTCTCTCTCTCTCTCTCTCTCTCTCTCTCTCTCTCTCTCTCTCTCTCTCTCTCTCTCTCTCTCTCTCTCTCTCTCCTTCGCTTTTTATGAATGACTCTTGATTCAGCTTGAAAAATAAATATAGTGGTTTACAAAGGAAGATTTTTTTTCTCTTGCTTGCAGCTATTTCCAAGAATACAGAAACTCTCTATTTCACAGATAAAAAGGAAAAATGAATAACAGATTCAGTGAACTTCATGGATCTTTGAATTCACCGAGGGATGTGCAGTTTTGCTACTAAAACTGTGTGGGCTTGTTTGATGTGCAGAATTTCATAGATCTTGTTTCCGTAGTGTTTTTGTTATGTTCTTTAGTATTTTCTTTGGACTTTGGATTGTAGTCGTTTTATTCTAATTTCCATTTGCTCACAGGCCTTTCTGCCTGGTTTTACTACACTTCACTTTTTTTTTCTTTTTATCAAACTGTCTTCCCTTTACGGTGTCTAGCGATTGTGCTTCAAACACTAGCTTTTGCTTAAAGTTTCTTCTCAACTAGATTTTTACCCATGGCCAAAAAAATTCCGGTAGACAGACATAGTTTCTTCATCTTTAACCTTTGTTTCGAAATTTCTTTCTCAGGAGGACTGAAACTGAGAAACGAAAATTCCTAGGCATCACTTACGTAACTGCGAATTCTCAGTTAACCTCAGGTACACAAATATCGCAAAAATTTATCCTCAGTTATAACTTAAACCACAGAATGGACTATAGTCATTATGTCCTTTATCCGTAGAGCTGATTTTGTAGTATTATCATTATTATATATTATGACCGTCTCTGCTTTGGTGTTTGTTTTGCTTCCTCTATACTCTTATTGCCAAAAGAGGTAATGTTTTGGTTCACCGGTTGGTTATTTGTGTATTTTGGAAAGAATAAAGTACGAATTTAAAAAAAAAAAAAAAAAAAATTTGTGGATGGTGAGCTTTCAGGACAGGGAATGCATATTTAGATTTTGGGAGAAATAGGAATGCAGCTTTTTGCCATGACGGACCTTTTACGTCTGGATTTCTCTGGCAATTGTGGAGGTTAGTATCGTTGCAGCTACCATTTCCATTTAGGTAATGTCTTCATCAACGATTTCGGATTGCGATGACGTAAAAAATACGTCACGGCTCTCCTGAACATTAAGACTTCCGCTGCCTTCGAGGAAGTCCTCTGGGGATTTCAGAAAGGCCCGAGGTCAGGGTTCTACGTTCTACACAGTGGGTCTCTCCCTGGGCTTAGCTGGCGAACTAAGGAACCCAGTTTTGGCTGAGGGCCTCTCCTCCTGAACATCTCATGGCCTGACCATCTCATGGCAGCCAAGGAGAACCTCAGGGAGTTGGGAAAACTGTGATGTTCTGGAACCTCACTGGAATCCGAAATGGTTATATATCGGAGTTTCTTTTATTAGCTGTTGGCATCCTGACATATTACTTATTGTAAGATTTTCATAACTTTGGAACATTGCGTTGAATTATTGCGTACATAACCGAGAAAGACTGCCCCTGGTTTTTTTTTTTTTCTCTAGTTTATTGTTTT
>NC_087208.1:61563771-61573771 GCF_015104395.2 Macrobrachium nipponense | reverse complement strand
AAAGGGTTCATTAGTGCCATAGGTAGCGCCTCCGAAGAGACTGGTCTTAGATATATATATATAGTATATATATATATATATATATATATATATATATATACTTTTAGGGCATAGTTTTTCTCTAATACAATTTTCGTTAAAAGCAATTGCTTTAGTGGCATCAATAAGTTTCTTGCAGGTATCTTTCATACCGACGAAGTTTTTTCCGATTCTCGTTCGTCAATTTCTGGTGAAATATACGCAGACTTCCTTCTTCCATTTATTGAATTTTGTCACGACAGCTGTTTCGCCTTATGGCATTATCAAGCGACTACTGACTTACAATCTGACCTTTCGGCCTATTTATCTCATCGTGTGGGAGGTATGACCTCGAGGTATGGGTACTGGTTAGTCTAGGGATTAACAGCTTAAGGGCGTTGTTTTAGTTACAAAGAATATAAGGACATATGTACTGCGACAATAAGAGTGAAAGTTTAAACAGTGGTTAAATAAATATTCAAAATTACAATGCCATGTGCTAGAGTTTCCTTAAATGTATGTTTAAAATTTAATATGTTACATGTTGGTTTTAGATAAAAATTACAAAATTACCATACAGGAAAATGAAAATTGAATATAGAAATCTTAAATACGGGAGGGGTACCAAAATATATGGTATATATTTTATAGCATAGCCATAAAGGTAGCAGAAGAGATAATTTCTGTTTATACATAAATGTGTATGATTTAAATTTGAGTGGTTGTGTGTTGTTATGTCCAAAATGGTATACGTTGGTTAAAACGGTTTGCTGATTTCGTGTTGGGCGGGGTCTCAGCGACCTTGAAGGAAAACTTGATTATTTACCATCAGTCGTACATTATAGGGTCTGCTACAAAGGAGGATTTGCTGCACACTAACGCGGGATCAATAAGCAGAGGCGTAACCCCAAAAAGCCCCTTTCCACCACAAATAAGCCTCAGGAATATCATATAAGTCAAGCCCAACCTTGTAGCAGCCTTAAGAATGAAAGAACAGCACCGCTCCGGGGGGACCGAAGGAGGAGATGTGCCACGAACCGTAGTTTTACAAAATTTACGTTGTCCAGTAGGAGGTGTGTAAACCTCACAGGCAACCAAAACTACATCGGGCACACTACACGCGACCCTTCGGAGAACGTCCTGCTGGCTCATAGAAATCAAGGGGCCAATCCCATCCAACATTAAACTAGATGTTTCACGACAGGAAGCCATCTCTACAAGAGCTCATAGAATGGCACCCCAGGTCGTACACAAGAGAAAGACCAACTACGGTCGCCTCTTAATGAACGAAGCAGTGAGCATCGCCTATTCAGAACGCCGACCTTGAACGTTCCAACAGAATCGGACCATATACTCCCCTCCAGCAGGAGAAGGAATACCCAAGGGAAGCCAACAGGACCAGGTACAGCGCGCCCCAATCCACCGAGAACAATCGCGCCCCTTGGAAGGCATGAGAAGAAACCCCAGCGTCAGCGAAAGTCAAGTAACATCCTTACTCAGGGTCGCTGAGACACCCCGCCCAAACTAACGCGCGTGCCGCCCCAACACGAATCAGCAACCGTTAACCAACGTAGACCATTTGTTTTTGGACATACACACAACACACTCAAATTTAAATATACACATTTATGTATAAAACGAAACAAATTTATCTTCTTGTACCTTTATTTTGCATGGCTATAAAAGATATACATATATTTGTACTCCCGTATTTAGATTTTCTATATTGCATTTTCATTCTGTAATGTAATTTTGTAAGTTTTTAGCTAAAACCAACATGTAACAAATATTAAAATTTGTTTTAAACATAACAATTTAAGGAAACTCTAGCACATTGGCCATTGTAATTTTGAATATTTATTTAAACCCACTGTTTAGAAACTTTCACTCTTTATTGTCGCAGTAACATATTCCTTTATATTCTTTGTAACTAAAACAACGCCCCTTAAGCTGTTAATCCCTAGACTAACAGTACCCCATACCTTCGAGGTCTACCCCCTCCCACACGATGAGATAAATAGGCCGAAAGGTCAGATTGTAAGTCAGTAGTCGCTTGAATAATGCCATAAGGCGAAACAGCTGTCGTGACAAAAGTTCAATAAAAATGGAAAAGAAGGAAGTCTGCGTATATTTCACCCAGAAATTGACGAACGAGGAATCGGGAAAAAACTTCGTCGGTATGAAGATACCAGCAAGAAGAAACTTATGGATGCCACTAAAGCAATTGCTTGTTTTACAACGAAATAATATATATATATAATAATATATATAGATATATATATATATATATATTTAGGTATATATATTATATATATATATATATATATATACTATATAATATATTATATATACATAACACAATACATACAGTTACATTACATACAATTTAAAAAAAAATCATACGGTGGGATGTCCATAAAGTCCCGAGTACCATTCTTTGAGTAATAAAATTATTTGTAATGGGTACTGGGACATTTATGGGACACCATGTATAATATACTATATTATAATATATAATATATTATAGATATAATATAATATTATAGATATATAATATATTATATTACGTATTATATACATGGTGTCCATAAGGTCCCAGTAACCATTACCAAGTATTTATTTTTTTGCTCAGCAATGGTACTAGGACTTTATGGACATCCATGTATGTTATAATATATATTTATATCTAGAAAAACCAGTTCTCTTAGGAGGCGATACTTTATGGCACTTATTTGAACCCTTTTTACCACTGCCACCCAACTTACTAAAACGGGTTTTAAGGGACCAAATGATATCATAGAATATATAGAATATTATATATATAGAGATATATATATATATAATATTATATATGTTTGATTTTATGAATCACCGAAAAGGCACAAACGTGAATGATTTTACGAACTACCAGCCACCGAAGGAAAACTGAAAACAATTATGCTAATTAAACTGTCCATCTCAGTTACCAAGACACGGTAAGAGCAACCACGAGATATGCCAACCGAACAAGGGCGTATTTAATTAGGGATTTATACACCGCCTTATTATATAGTAATCTTTTTTAAATGAAATAATTATATATATTATATAAGATATATAACGATATATGTATGAATGTTATGTATATCTTTTATATCTTTAACAATATAGGATCTATTGGTCACTTTTACCAGATACGTATGTAAATTGTAATAGCCACGATGCCCTCTTACTTCTCTAATTCTAATTCTTAGCGCTTTTTTGTATTACACTTTTTCATTACAAGGCCTTGGATTCAAGTGCAAGAAATAAGACAAGCAATTGTGGTGTCCGCTTGTGGGGTTCTCGCTACGACATTATAACTGCCATGTATTTCTTGCACTCGGATCCAAGACTTTGTAGTGACAAGCATATCCAAAAAGCACGAAGAATTCGAGAAGTTAAGAAAGTGTTGTGCTATTACAATTACACACACACACACACACACACACACACACACATATTTATATATATATATATATATATATATTTCCTTTTGTAAATAAAGTTTATTTGGCATTTTTAAAAGGTCATTGTGTGCCGATCCATATTTAATAGCGCTTTTAAGAGATCATATGACATGACTCCAAAGGCTTTCAGAGGATCTTCACTATATCCTTTTTCAATTATCAGCATTCCTGAGCATTGCTGAAAATTTTAACGCTGATGTTTAGCTCATGGTAATTTGCCCTATGTATTGGTAAAAGTGGGGATATTTGGGTTCTTAGCTTTTTTTGTTTTAAGGGAAGTGGATGCCTCTAGGGAAGGGGTTTTCAACCAGCTCCTCGGCTAACTAGGATAGTTAATGAACAAACTTTCACCCACTTCATTAACTCCATTTGCAGCTGATGTAATAATAATGTATTTTGTTTTTGCAGCTCAGTACCATAACCTTAAAAATTTACTGCATAGACAGAGGTAAATAATTATAGAAAATTGTCTTTATTTTTTTATGGAATACTTTATGTTTACAATATTATTGGTTATGTCAGGAGAGTTATGTACTTACTTCCCTTCTGTACAGTACTTGCAAATATACAAAATGGAATGTTTTTCCACGTTATACATAGTGAAGTGGGTACATTACTGACATTACAAATGCCCGAAAGGGTACGGGGGGAGGAAAAGGTTGAAAACCCCCTGCTCTAGAGGTTTTGCCTTTCAGGTTTTTTAAATGCCTTTAGTTTAAAGGACTGAAGCCACGTGTTGCAATATGCCGGTGTTGTTGAACTTTTTATGGCGGTCACACATTGAGGTTTGAACGAAGCCGAGCGTCTATTTCTTTCATTCTTCTCTCTTTCAGTCTTCTGATGAAAACCCTTACGGACAGAGTTAGTAAACTCTTTGAACTACATTATTATTATTATTATTATTATTATTATTATTATTATTATTATTATTATTATTATTATTTATTATTATTATTATTATTTTTTGTGGTAGAAGGACCCTCTTTTAGGCAGGTGCTGTTAAAAAGAATGGCAGAATTAAGCGAGTTGATTTTATATATTGTTTTTTCTATTTTCCTTACAATACGCTTCTCAGGCTCAGCGATGTTTCTGAGTAAATGGCCAATATTCATATTGGGAATTTTCAAAAAACTATAAATGCTGAAGGTAATCTTTTATTTTTATGAGAACAGGATCTCAGATCCAAGTCAAGCAGATCCTGTTCTAATAAAAATAAAAGATTACCTTCAGCATTTATAATTTTTTGAAAATTCTCAATATAAATATTGGTCAGTTACTCAGAAAATCGCTGAGACTGAGAAGCGAATTGTAAGGACAATAAAAAAAAACTATATATAAAATCAACTTGCTTAATTCTGCCATTTTTTTAACAGCATTATTATTATTATTATTATTATTATTATTATTATTATTATTATTATTATTATTATGAGTCAATCAAAGTCACGGCTGGTCTATTTGCACGTATCACCATATCTGTTCTGATACCATAGTCCCAGAGGATCAAGCAAAGATCCTCTGGGGCTATGGTATCAGAACATACAGGGTGATACGTGCAAATAGACCAGTCGTGACTTTGATTGACAATAATAATAATATAATAATAATAATAATAATAATAATAATAATAATAATAATAATAATAATAAAATAATAATAATAATAATAATAATGCTGTTAAAAAGAATGGCAGAAACAATCGAGTTGAATTTTATATATTAGTATTATATTATCATATCTTTTTAAAAATTTATTAATTATTATTATTTATTAATTATTATTATTATTTATTTATTATTATTTATTATTCAGCAGGTGAACCCTATACATATGGAACAAGGCCGACAGGGGCCATGACATGAAACTCAGGCTGCCAGGTAATATGGTATTTATTAAAAGACGTAACAGAAGGTAATAAGAAATACAGAAAGAAGAGTTATTTGAAAAGAAGAACATAAATTAGCAGGTCAAGAAATAAATAGATAAAAATATAAATGATAAAATACAAGGAGAATTGAGAGTTGCTCAGGGGTAGCAATAGGACTGCATCTCTGCTTGAATTTTAGAGGTTCCAATTGCTCAACATCCCGTGGGAGACTCTGTTTATGAAGACTGAGCCACAAAGGGAGTGATTTTCGACCAGGAAGATCGTCAGACCTTCGCAAATGATCCGAAGATCAGCGGTGTAGGCTTGGGGGCCGGGGGAGGGGGGGTGTTTGGTCCTTGGAAGCGGTCGATATTGACCCCCGAGCGATCGGTTCGACTATTCAGGGTATTCATGAGGGCGTAGGGTCTAAAAGACTGGGAATAAGTGGGTCTCTCTCTCTCTCTCTCTCTCTCTCTCTCTTTTACTTAAAGATGTCATTTCCAAAGTTGATTCTTGTCGGTTCAACGGGCATTAATTATTTATTTTTAATGTGTTTAATGTTATAAGTTCTTATATTTCTTAATTATTTTTTTATGTCGTTAATTAGTATAAAATTTAGGAAAATAATGTTATTACCAGTAGATTTCTCTCTCCCTCTCTCTCTCTCTCTGTCATATTAATCCTGACTGTGTTTAGGCAGACATCCTCTTGATTATTTATTTATGTCGTTAATTAGTGATATTAAAGGTATAGAATTTGGGAAAATAATGTTATTACCAGTAGATCTCTCTCTCTCTCTCTCTCTCTCTCTCTCTCTCTCTCTCTCTCTCTCTCTCTCATCTTAATACCGCCTTTGTTGAGGCAGGCATCCTTAACCGTATTATACTTTTTATGTGAGCTTTTCAATTGTCATTTCATTCTTTGATGGTGCTCTCATAATACAAAAATAAACCTGTTATTGAACATTTAAGTGATCCAAGAAAAAATTGAAATTGCTCTCCATTTTTATTATGATACATAACTGCCTAAATATTCGTATGCAAGTGCATGCACATTGAAGAAAATATCTTTTATTTCCGTTTATACTTGTTCAGCTTTTTCCGGAAATAAATACCGAGATCAAAATCGTTCACAATGTTTTAACTTCTGGAAACAAATTTCTTTATCAGTGCTTAATGCTTTTGGGTTTTCCTGTCCCTCTGCCGAGTTGAAGAACGAAAATTGAACTTTCGTTTCATTCCTTTCCATTTTCTGAACGCATTCTTGCTGGCCATAACAGTTGTGTATTGCTTTGAGCGTATAATTACATTGGTTAAATTTAGATGCGAATTCCTAGAGGAAACATTTCAAAATATCTAGCTTACGAATAGCGTACTGATTAAACCTGAAAATAATTAATTTCATTCAATTTAGGGTGATCATCTTTTATTTAAAAATAGCATCGCTAAAGCTGATTCTAGACGGTTGAGTGGAGAGGCTGCCAGTAATTTATTTTCAATGTGTTTAATATCATAGGTTTTTTCTGTTTCTTAATGATGTTTTCATGAATAAAGGATGCTAGGAGAAATCCTTCCTTATAGTACTCATGCAGAAATTGCCCATTAGAGGATCTATTGTTTTAAATAGTGTAATGCAACGACAGAATTGGTTTCTTGCACGGATTGCACAATTGCTTGACAGGGAAACCACAGAAGCCGTAGTTACCGTCCCCTTCTTTGCTATTTAGTGGACCAGGAAGAAATAAATACGTTTCATCTCAAATTAAACGGATCTGAACGAGTGAGAGTGGCGGCAATAGCTGAAGTGAATCCCGCTTGGCTTCCTTTTGGAAGTTTTACTGTTCTTCTCATCTAAAGGGAGAATTGGAGTGGCAGGATGAAATGTGAGAATACTCTGGAAATATATTTGACACTAATAAGAAACCTTAGCTTTTATGCAGGTGTTTTATCTTCTGTGATAGTAAAAGAAGGTTTACTGTAGTTGCATTTTTAGACCACCGTTGTTCCTACCAAATATCGGCCCGTTTGAAGAGCAATCTCTAGGAACAGATAAATGTGGGAATCAGAAATACGTCCTGAGAATGATTGTTAACTTCAACGTTCATGGTGCAGCATTTCAAGTCCACAATCCACCTACGGTAAAGCATGTGCTTTATTACAAATGGATATATATATATATATATATATATATATATATAATATATATATATATATAATAGATATATATAATATATATATATATATATATATATATATATATATTCATATATTATATAATAATATAATATATATATATATATATGCGTGTGTGTTTGTGTGCATACATATATGTATATATACACAGACACCTACTTACATGTTTACAAAGATTGCCTTATGATAAAATATCCGAACAAACAAACGACAGATTTTGGTAACTGAGTTATGGGTCGGTGGCCGACGTTCTCTTTTAAATCACCGAGACGTCACTCACAAAGTGTTTATTGTACAATCCAGATAATATATTTTGGACACGCCCATTTCTCCTACGGAGACAATGCCTAGCGATATCAGTTTTATATTGCATCTTGTGCGGTGTACTGTAGGCATTACAAAAGTTTCTTGTTTCTTTGCACCGTCCCTTCGGCTCTTAGCTTCATCCCCATCAATCCTTTTACTGTATCTCCGTTTTCATTTTCTCTTCTTCCATCCATCTTAGTTACCACTTCCTAACAATTGATTTATAGTGCAACTGCGAGGTATTCCTTAGGGTACAACTTTCAAACCTTTTTATAGTCTATATCCGTTTCAGCACTGAATGACCTCAAGGGTCCCAGCGCTTGACCTTCGACCCAGATTCTGTATTCTATTCATTACGAACAGACAGCTTGAAAGAGGGGTTCGTTTGTTGTCAATTTTCTGTGAATAGAATCATTGTTTTGTTTGTCTCCTTTTTGGCAAATGGATTAAAGCTATATTTTTTTACTTTGTGAATTTATTTAAAAGGGAATAGCTAATTATTTGAAGTCGGTATAATTTGTCTTTTCCTCCCACGAATTTGAGACTAGGAAAGTTTTATCAATGGTTTCGTTCTTTTATAAATAACTTTTCAGAATAAATCTGCAGTCACTGTTCTCTGACATTTAGAAGGAGTCCATTCCGACAAAATAGCAATTACTCTCATATATACAAATAGACTGTTGATATAGTAACTTTTAAAAATTATAGTTTTAAATAAATCCAGTTCTGTCGACTCTGAAACTTGTTTACCAGTTGAAAAACAATGTTTGCAGCGTCCTTGTTATCAGCGTTGCTGTTGATTTTAGGCTTAGCTTTTAAACAATCTCTCTCTCTCTCTTCAGGTCTCATCTCTCTCTCGTCCTCTCATCTCTCTCTCTCTCTCTCTCTCTCAGCTGGCCCCAGAAGCTGAACGATATAAAGCTGAAATT
This sequence comes from Macrobrachium nipponense, assembly GCF_015104395.2. Classification (NCBI taxonomy): domain Eukaryota; kingdom Metazoa; phylum Arthropoda; class Malacostraca; order Decapoda; family Palaemonidae; genus Macrobrachium; species Macrobrachium nipponense. The sequence continues at coordinate 61,564,971 of NC_087208.1, read as the reverse complement.
TAGACAGAGCATCGTGCCACACAAATTCTGTAAAGTCTACAATATTTAGTGTTGTGAAGGGTGAGGTTTTCTAGCTCCTTTTGGAACTGAATTATACTTGTTTTTAATTAACTGTTCTCATGTCTCGTTTGACTAAAGATTTCCTCAACAGAAATAACTGTCAATAGCATAACTGCTACTGTTACTATTACTCATACAAATACTATAACAAATTTCGATCATCGTAGTAGTTTAAAGATTTGGAATTGAGACTCTCTCTCTCTCTCTCTCTCTCTCTCTCTCTCTCTCTCTCTCTCTCTCTCGTCCCAGCAATTTCGTGCAAGCTTTTCATCCTTTGTAATACCAGATACACGAATCAGTCGGGCGGCAATGAAATATTGATCGTTAGTTGTGAAATTATTTTTCGAGGTTTCATTTTTCGTGGCTTTCGTTCCGAGACCAAAAGTGGCTTGTCACGCTCGAATTTAAAAAGGATTGGAATATTCTTTTCCTTCGTTTAGAAAAAATACTCTAACTTTTCTGTTCGATTTTGCACATGTTGTGAATAGTTTGAATCGCTTTCTGCAAACAAGTTACAAAACGAGACTTGAGTTATTTGTGATTTTTAGTTTGCGGGAGTTCTTGCTCATTGCTAGACGTGACTCACCTTAGATGGTAACCAAATGTTCTCTATATTAAGGGAAAGCTGATATAGGTGATGGCAATACGTTAAGTATATCTTGGTTTAACCAGACCGCTGAGCTGATCAACAGCGCTCTTAGGGCTGGCCAGAAAGATTAGATATTTTTACGTGGCTAGGAACGGATTGGTTACCACCTAGCAACGGGACCTACATCTTATTGTGGGATCCGTGCCACATTATATCGAGAAATGAATTTCTAATCACCAGAAACAAATTCCTCTCATTCCACGTTGGCAGAGCTGGGAATCGAACTAAAGACTACAGAATCGGTAGGCGAGCACGTAACCCACTCGTCCAGCGAGGAACTGATTATGCCTGGGAACATGTCTGGTAAGGTTCTGATTAAGACAGTGTGACGAGTAACAAGGATTGCTAGGGAAAGAGTTGGGTTGTAAAGGAAAAATGCTGTGCCTGGTGTCTATTTACCAAGGGATACCATATGATGAAATTAAGGAAGTTGCAAGGTGGAGGACTACCCTATGCAGTAGAGACCGTAATTTGCTGGGAGTCAGTCAATA
>NC_087208.1:61551271-61558771 GCF_015104395.2 Macrobrachium nipponense | reverse complement strand
TCCCAGCTATTCCAACATGGAGTTAGAAGAATTTGTTTCTGGTGGTTATAAATTAATTTCTAGATATAATGTGGTTCGGATCCCACAATAATCTGTATAGCCCGTTGCTAGGTAACCAACCGGTTCCTAGCCACGTAAAAATATGTAATCCTTCGGACCAGCCCCAGGAGCTGTTAGCTCAGTGGTCTGGTTAAACTAAGATATAATTAACTTAAGAAGAAAGGAGAAAGAATATCTGGACAAATGGGTAGTTGATGTAGAAATCGCCGCGTGTTCAGGGAGCGGCGTTGGTGTTGGGTGAAAAGAAATATAGTGGAAAATACATTTCCAAAAGAGCGGTTGGTTGGTCAGCAATAATACCGGGAGACGAAGAAAGGAAGGCAAGAGTAAAAGATATGAGAGGGATAATTTGATTGATATACCAGAAGTTGACGAAGACCTGAACGTGTGTTCTGAATGAACTCAACGTTTTTTTGAGGTGGAATCAATGGTAATAAATTAGCCTAGGAGATGGAAAACTTTATGTTTACGGTGCCGCAGTGACGTGGTCGGTATGGTGCTAGCGTGCCACCTCGGTGGCCGCGAGTTCGATTCTCGGGCATTCCATTGAGGTGTGAGATATGTGTATTTCTGGTGATAGAAGTTCACTCTCGACATGGCTGGGAAGTCACGCACGTAAAGCCGTTGGTCTCGTTGCTGAATAACCACTGGTTCCATGCAACGTAAAAACGCCATACAAACAAAAAAATCAGGTTATGTTGGAATAACAACTGCGGAGATTATTTGGGCTGATATCGGAAAACGCCACCTCAGGATCTAACTGGATTGTTTTGCAAAATATAGAGTGATGAAACAAACCCTAATGATTGGGAATGGATGTGAAAAGCTAAGGTAACAAAGAGAGCAGATCTGACTGAATGTGATCACGTAGGATGCTTTGTTCTCTCTCACGCCGATTGTTCTTTCTCAATAGACTGGAGAAAATACCTGAAGACTGAACCAGCTGGTTTTAGAAAAGACAGGAGTTGCAAATGCTTGTGTTAAAACAAATATTGCACAGTTCAGGGAATTAATATACACTCCCTTTTGATGGGTTTTGTTGATGACGAGAAGGCATTGGATGGTGTCCACAGACTGATTATACTATGGAAGGTCTGGTTTCTATATAGCATTCCAGTTGAGCATGTAAAGCCAAGTTATAAATTATCCAAGAAGAAATGGTAGCATATTGAATGTTCTTTGGGATAAGGATCTTGTCTAATGAATTTGCAGTCAGAAGTCAAGGAATATTATTTTACTTTTAGTGGTCGGAGATAGAAGTGAAATTTCAGTTTGGTGCGGCGATAGGAATTTGACTGGCTTAGAGTGTGCAGATGATTCCTTTTTAATCATCAAAACACCACAAGATTTCACAAATCTTGCTCAATAGTATACATCGTTAACCTATAGAGATGGGACACAAAGTAATCTAAGGAAAACAAGTAAACAGGACAGAGTATACTCAGAGGGATTAAATAGTATTAGTTGGACAAAGGAGTAATGAAGCTGAATCTTTCAAATATTAAGAACAATGATGTGCTGCATAGGTTGCTTTTAGTTTGAATTGAGTAAAAAAAATCAGTGGGCAGGCTGAATAGGACTACGAAATCAAATAAATTGAAATCGTGCTCGTAAAGCAAAAATATTCTTAAGTCAAGTGCAAACTAGATTACGAAAATGAATCGTGGTAAAGGTTTAAGAAGAATATTTGTAGTCAGAGAGTTAGAAAGGACACCATAAGGGAAATTACAGAAGTTCCGTATGTATCTGAGACCAAGGTGAAATGATCATATCTCTCCCAAAGGTTTCTGGAAAAATAGTACATGATAAATGCCAGCTGGGCTCCTGTGGGCACGAGAGGAGTTGGAAGACACAGACCTACTTAGAGCGCATCAGTGACGTGGTCGGCATGGTGTTGGCGTGCCACCTCGGTGGTCGCGAGTTCGATTTCGGGCATTCCGTTGAGGAGTGAGATATGTGTATTTCTGGTGATAGAAGTTCACTCTCGACGTGGTTCGGAAGTCACGTAAAGCCGTCGGTCTCGTTGCTGAATAACCACTGGTTCCATGCAACGTAAAAACACCATACAAACAAACACAGGCCTACTTGAGTGAGAAGTATGAGAATGAGGCCGGAGATTCTTTGAGATTTTTAGAGAAAATGAGTAAATATACAAGTGGCAGAATTTCACAGTCCCATTGTGTCTTGTGACACTGGACGCAATAACGATGATGACATCCTGTATGGGTGTGTTTTGCTAATTTCACGTTTCTTCAGTTATAGGTTTATGCGATCGCTAAGAATACAATAACTAGTGTAATGATTATTTCTTCTGTACTTGATTTTGAGTAGCTTTTGAGGCTGTCATGGATACACTTTCCCTTATAAAAGCTAACTAACAATGACGTAGGCTGTCTAAACCTTAGCTAATACATGTCGAATACATTGATTTGAAAATGGGATTTATTAGATATAAATTTTCTTTGATATTTTAGAAATCAAGTCATCATCATATTTTACATGAATAAATGCATATATTATATTATTATTATTATTCAATAAATGAGTGTTAATTAGAACGGTTTTCGCCGATTATCCACAGAATTTTGTTTATAGTTATCAAAAATTATATAGCACAATTTCCTTCTTATTAATGTTATAATAATAAGTCTAATTTTGGTAAAGTGTTCAGGGGAAAATATTATATGGGAGCAGCTGAAATAGATTGTTATATACGACGACTTTCAGTTATATAATATATAATACTTATAATATATATTATATATATCTATATAGGTACTATATATATATTTATATATGTATATATAGATAAAGTTATATATATATAACATATATAGATATATAATATATTGATATATAATAGTATAATATATATTATTAATCGATTACGATCGCGCTCACTTATATTCACATAGTACTATATCAGTTTGAATCTTTTAAGATTCAAGCTAAGTAAAAGGTCTTTCTTCGTTTAGAGAGAGAGAGGGAGAGAGAGAGAGAGGTAAACCTTTCCAATTAATCACGTAAGTCTCTCGCATAAAAGAATGAGTTGTTACAAAAGGATGAGTTGTGACAGATCTCTCTCTCTCTCTCTCTCTCCTTCTCTCTCTCTCTCTCTCTCTCTCTCTCTCTCCTCCCGCCCCATTCAGATGTACTATCATAACAGTGTCATCTTCCAGTAAAATGTGCGTTTGTCTGTCGAGCAAAATTACCGTCTTTGAAGGGAATCACGAAGTATTATTACTCTCTCTCTCTCTCTCTCTCTCTCTCTCTCTCTCTCTCTCTAACATAGCGCAGGCTACATATACTGCAGCGCCTAAGCTCGTTACACTAGCGCCGACCATGACTAACTTTCACGTTAACTTTCATGAATGTAAATTGTTTCACTAAATAGTGTTCGTTAACTTTTTTCAAAGTCTATTTTTATAAACTTTTACTTCTCCCTCATATTTTGGTCTTGGCCATAACGAACCGCATTTTCTGGCTATTTATTTGTGGAGGCCAAAAATGGTCGATGAATACCTGGTCTGAGGATTTTACCTCTTCGAGGCCCTCTTTTATATATGTAGTATAATATATATATATATATATATATATATAGATGTAACACTTCTCTCTCTCTCTCTCTCTCTTTCTTACAAACACACACAAATGGCTGCGATCCTCTGCTGTTGACTGACTACTACTTGCATTTACTCGTTGTGCTTCTGTTTGCTTACTCATGGATTCACTGCTCAGACTATTAAGAGTGTAACTGTTCCACATTTTTCCTCCCTTGCACGGGATTCGAACTTGGGTCGTCAAGCTAGTAATGGTTCTAGAAGAGAGAGAGAGAGAAGAGAGAGAGAGAGAGAGAGAGAGAGAGAGATCGTTGCATCAGATAGAAAAGGGAAAATTACTGAAGCAAAGGTTTTCTTTCAATAATGCACCGAGAAAGACTATTTTGGGTAGGTCATCGAACTTTTGTGTTTTCTCTTGATTCGTTATTGAATATTTTACTTACTCGTAGATGTCAGCGCTCGAGTGATCTGTCACTCTCTGTGACTTTATTGTTAAAACTGTGTCATTTAATTATAATTTAGGAAAACTGCCTCATTCAGCTAATTAAAATATGATGGATAGACACTATGAAACATGGTGAGGTTAATTTGCTTATACGATATAGATATAGATATAGATATTATAAATATAAATAATATATATATATAATATATATATATATATATTATTATATATATATATATACTTTATATACATATACATACATACATACATACATATATAATAAAAGGAGCCCATAAATGCGCCAAAATATAGAAAGTAAGTACTGTACTTCAGAAAAACAGAAACTGCTGTCTCTCTTCTGGTGAGAAGAGAGAAATAGCAGTCTCTGAAATATAATACTTACTTTCCATATTTAGGCGTTTTCTTTATGGGTTCTACTTTTATTAGATGGAATTCTGTTGCAACAGAGCATATATTATATATATATATATTTATTAGATTATATATATATATATATATATAAATATATATATAAAACGGTTGCAGCTTGGTTGTTGGAAATTGGTTTACACTCAAAATTTTACACCATATTTGGCCCCATGCATTGTAGGTTGCTTGGTTGTTACCGTCTAAGCCAGGATTTCAATTAGATGTTCGGAAGAGCATTATTGCTGATCTTATAGCGCATTTATGTTCATGGGGATGGACCCCTGAAAATGATATAATATGCACACATATCTTTGCCAATTTTGAAACAATTTTGTGAATTGGGAAGTGTGACTAGTTACTCCGATTTTTCGTACAGACAGCCTCTTATAATATGTGGATGATTAACTGATTGCAATGTGAGCCAAGCCAATTGGTTTGTTACTAATTTTGCAAATATTTGAAAGGATCGTAAGAATAAAGGTCGATTTTATTATTTCAAAGGAAGTAAACCTTTGTCCAGTTTGACTTCATATTGTGTTCTTAAGCCTAATGGAAGAATTATTCACCTACTAATTACACGCTTACAATATTCAAAATATTACTCATAGTGAGTGTCTGCGTAGATCGGCTCATTAGGTACCAGACTACTATACAAATGAAACCATTTCAGAAGAAATCGAAAAGTGTTTTAGTTTGACTTCATACCATTCACAAGAACTATTCTGGGTGTGAGCAACGCATGACATTCAGCTAGACATAGTTTTGCCTTTAGAAGGGCTCTCCAGAAGGTGTTCACCTTTCAATTCACAAGTGTTAAATAAAGAGGTTGAATGCCTCGTGGTCCGTGCCTGCTTTGGTTACTAAACTAAATTGAATTGAACATAAATTTAGCCCAAAGGCCAAGCACTGGGACCTATGAGGTCATTCAGCGCTGAAACGGAAATTGACAGTGAAAGGTTTGAAAGGTTTAACAGGAGGAAAACCTCAAAGCAGTTGCACTATGAAACAAGTGTAAGGAGAGGTTGGAAAGTAAGATGAAGAAATAGTATATGGAAGGAGGTACAGCAAAAGGAACAAAAGTGGTTTGCAGCTAGGGGCCGAAGGCACGCTGTAAAGAACCTTAAGTAATGCTTACAGTGAACCGCATGAGTTCCACTGACGAAACTATCCTCCTACGTGGCACCTTTGGTTACGATCAACCACTGTTGCCTAACGACTAAGGTTTTAATTCTCTAATTATGTGAGCACAATAGGTATTCACATGTAAAGGGGCTAATGCCCAAAATTGCAAACGGATTCTGTATACGAATTACCGACAGAAATTCATGTATGAAATCAATAGCACAGTGAAAATTAATGTTAAAGATGTGAACGTAAGAGTAAGAATGGCCCTTTTCGTGCCTGTTCAACGTGAGAGGATTCAGAACCGGCATTTCCGCTAGCATTTGCCTCAACGGTGTGCTGCTGCGAACGCCTCTGCGGCGTGGTCGGTATGGTGTTGGCGTGCCTCCTCGGTGACCACGAGTTCGATTCTCGGGAATTCCACTGAGGGAAGAGAGATGTGTATTTCTGGTGATAGAGGTTAACTCTCGACGTGGTTCGGAAGTCACGTAAAGCTGTTGGTCTCGCTGCTGAATAACCGCTGGTTCCATGCAACGTAAAATCACCATACACACAAACAAACAAAATTGTGCTGCTAGTAACTTGTCAGAAATTGGCAGCTAGCCAGACTAACATGTCTAGACAGGAAATTTTTTGTTAAAGATTTTCGTGGCGGTAATTGGGATTTTTAGAAAATCAAAAGAAATTTGAAATGTATTTTTGGAAATGCGACGAGGAGCTGAATGGAAATTAGAATTCTGAAGCAATTCAGGAGTTCCATTCGGCCTGTAAGCAAAAGATAAGAAATATACACATGATTGGAATTGCATCCCATGTGTGTGGACGAGAAGAGAGAGAGAGAGAGAGAGAGAGAGAGAGAGAGAGAGAGATTTAATCCTTACTATTAAAATATATCCTTCTCAGTGCTAAGAGGCGGTAAAGAAGGAGAAACTGAATTTTCAGCATCATAACCTATCCTTTCTCGATAAAGTTTAGAGAGAGAGAGAGAGAGAGAGAGAGAGAGAGAGAATGTTCTACTCTTTTTGGGAAAAGTCGTCGTTCCGTAGAAACTAATAAGACTTTCGCACTGAAAGAAACATCCCCTCGATATAATTCTAGGTCTAAGTTTCGGGGCCTTTTTCCCCCCTTCTGCGAGGGATATTAAATGTGTTTCGAACTGTGTAAACACGGCTGACATCCATATGGTGGGGATTTCACCAGAAAGAAAGTGGGGATAGGTAGAAGTATGCTGGGCGCTAAAGTTTAGGTGCAAAGTGATGAGGAAAAAGGCTCCATGTTAAACTTAAGATTCTCTCTCTCTCTCTCTCTCTCTCTCTCTCTCTCTCTCTCTCTCTCTCTCTCTCTCTCTCTGACGTTTTGACGTTTTTCATAAATTGTATATAAGATATCAGCAGAGACACATATCACAAACAAAAGCGAAGTGGACGATTTATGAGACGTTTTTGAATCACATGATTATACACATACATACATACATACATACACACACACACACACACACATACTATATATACATATACATTATACATATATATTATATATATATATATATATATAATATATGTATATATAACGTATTTGCATTTAGTCATAATGACTATTTATCCTTGTCGAATTAATTTTTTCCTTCAACAAGAATATGAAGATAATGAACATAGCTAGTTTTTATTATTATTTGAATAATGGTGGAAAATTAATGGAGACTCCTAGTTCCATTCAGATTGGAATGCAAAATAATTCATTTAGTTTTTCCAAATGCGGAGGAAAAAATGGAAGCACCATCGTATGGCAAGATTTTCTCATTTAAAACTTGGGATACTTTGATCCCACAAGGCATTGCTTCATTACTTCCGCCAAGCTCGTCTGTTGTTGCCTAGTTACACA
>NC_087208.1:61521271-61541271 GCF_015104395.2 Macrobrachium nipponense | reverse complement strand
ATCCTACCTGTTGATTGGCCAGTTCTGTCTGTTCCAAGGTTGGAAGGGCGTAGCTTCCTAGTGGAGGCTCAGTGTAAACACTCGGCAAAGATTTTTAAGCTCAGGAGGCCGAGAGAGAGAGAGAGAGAGAGAGAGAGAGAGAGAGAGAGAGAGAGAGAGAGATTGACCTGTTATATAGAAAGTTTTAATAGGTGACTATATATATAATAGTGATATATATATATGATATATATGTATATATATATATATATATATATATATATATATATATGTATATATATATATAAATATATATATATATGTGTGTGTGTGCATATATGTACAATCGTAAATACATATATAACAAAAATACATACATTCACACAAACATTTACACACAGACAAGCATGCCACAATTAGCTCGTGCAACTGGTATTTATGAAGTCGGTATCTTGAATCAAACAGACGAAATATGAACAGGCGAGGAGGCAGCAGGGACAAAAGCAAGGCACGAGGAGAATTTACACTGCTGCGATCCAGCGAACCGGGAAACCAGATAAACCGCTTTATGCATCATATTTTATGACAGCTGGAAGGCGCTTTTAGCCAGCGTTCTCCATTTGTCTCGACTGAGAGTGTACCTGTACGTCTCTCTCTCTCTCTCTCTCATGATGTCTTCTCGGGTGGACTAACAAGTCTTTCAGACATCCTTGTACTTCCTTGTAACTTGTAACTCTCTCTCTCTCTCTTCTTCTTCTTCTTCTTCTTCTTACACCTGGACCCTGCTGTAGGGCATTTGCATTTGAAGAAATACGTACGTCTTCTTTGAGTTTTATTTTGGTGGACATGCGTATTTGTTTAGTTCTTTTGGTGCGCACGTTTGTAAGTTGTTGCAAGTAGGAATGATTGTTTTTGTATTTATCTAAATACGTGCACGAATGATGCTATTCTGGATGTGCTTTTTTCTTATTTACTATATACTCTTATACATATAACATTGCTCCACTGAACCTTTGGCACAAGAATGCGAAAATGTTCTATTCTTTAACATACTACTATATTGAAGAGTCAGGAATACCGTTAGTTGTTCTTTGTTCGCAGTTTCATGTAGTGTTGTCCTATTTAATAAGATGACCTGCTTTCCCCTGAAACGATATTCTTGGTGTATTATTTAGTTTCTACTCTGAGGTCATTACATGTTCTCCTGTCCCCATCATGTAAAGTATAGTTGATGTTCACTCCTCACCCAATGATTCGTATCCTTACGTGCAGTGTAAGGCTATGAAAGTCACGATTATTTTTTATTATATGTATTTATTTTCTATATGAGAGAGAGAGAGAGAGAGAGAGAGAGAGAGAGAGAGAGAGATTTTGGGTCGGTATGTCATACGTATAGTAGTGTTAGGGGGTTCTTGTAAAAAGAGGCTGAATGATGTTTGATTTTTATTCATTTCTCTTAATCCGATATAATATAGAATCGTGGACAAAGGTTAATCCCTTGTACTTGTCTTTCGTCCCCTATGGCCGTAAAGTTTGGCCAGAAACTGTTTAGGAAAATATATTCTGAATTTTGTATCTGTCAGAAATCCTAACAATAGGATACCAACAGATTTAAAGTAAGTTAATGCACGGGGAAATAAGTGTTTAATTATAAGTCTGTTGATGAGTACAGGAAACATTTGGAAATGAATGCAAGTATTTGTTTTATTACGTCAGAGATAAGAGTCTCTGTTCTTCAAGTGGGAGTAGATATTGTATACTTGAAAGAAGAGGTTGCTTATTGTGCTTTGAAAGAGAAAGTTGATATCGCTGCCCTGAAAGGATTCTCTTTATATAACTTTCGGATGGAATGTTAATTTTACCTGAGAGAACTAACAGACATCTTGCTCTTGAAGGAATATGCAAGATGTGGTGGATACTTTTTTCGCGAAAGAAAACGGTTTGCTGAGTAAGATAGATAGAGCTGATATCTTGCATACGAAAAACTAATCATTGAACGATAAATAATGTTTCTGACATAAGAATCATATCAGTGGCAGACGTGTATTTTGTTCGAAGAAGAATCAAGTAAGATCTGGCAAATATCGATTGTGTAAGTAGACAGAAAGATCTTACTGTTCAAGGAATGAGCATAAGCGGAAATATATAAACGAGAACATGCTGTTATCGTTAGTGAGTAAGTATAAGCAAGATCGTGAAAGACCAGTCATAAAAGGCGTACAGAAGCTCACCAAAGAGAGAGAGAGAGAGAGAGAGAGAGAGAGAGAGAGAGAGAGAGAGAGAGAGAGAGAGAGAGAGAGAGGAGGTGCATATCTTGTTCAAGAAAGATGAAGTTAAAGCTGACAGATACCTTGCTTAGAAAAGAGTAAACAATGGTATTCACATCTTCATATCTTTTCCACTTGGGAATAATCAATTGCTGAGAGCTGTATTACCTATGGAAGGAGTTTATTTTAGGATGTTAATTTCTTGCTCCACAGTAACCAAACAAGAGCCGCTAGATATCTTATTTTATTATTACAGAGTAAACAAGAAAATGTAAACAAAAACAGACTGCTCCCAAAGTACCTGTTTGTAACAGCATCATTGTGAATACTAACCCAGATTATTTTACCTTGAAAGAATCGAATACCTCAGCTTTTAAAGATTAGATGTTAATTTTATTCAGCATGAACACACATGCATACAGAATAAGCCTTTATAATCTATAGCAAAATATAAAGTCTAGATTTCCTGTAAGTTGGAAAAACAAGAACATAATCAGTAATATATAGTCCCACAAGTTAATAAAAAATAACCCAAATCAGACAACAAACAAGTCTCTTCGTAAAGATTGTAGCGTTTTTCCCACTAAGGACCATTCAATACCCATATCCTCAGGCAGAAAGGAGACATCTTTGTTAAGAAAAGAAAAGCAAACACGTTTCTTGCCCCCTGACAGATAAACTTTGTATGTTCGGCTGAAGGAGCAGTTTTTTCTTGGGGTCGGGTTTGAAATATACCTGCTTTCTGTGCCCCGGCCTGAAAAGGTGGCGACACGTATGCTGGACTTCTGTCAAAAAGAAAAATAAATATATAAATAAGAAATCTGAGTTCTATGGTTATTTTGAAAGTGAAAGGAGTCTTTCATGTCGGCTACCTATTATTTCCCTACGTAGGATGCCGGCATTTTTTTCCATATATACATTAGTCATATTTTTCCATCATGGAGCCTAGCGGCGTCTTTTGGGATTGAAATTTTGTGGATTACGACAAAACATCATTTACTCGAGAAAGTTGCGAATTTTCCTGTTTGTTGGAGAGGTTAACTTTTTAATATTTCTTCGTAGTATTTGCATAATATGGGCAAGACACCTTTCCCTGTACAAGAGAGAGAGAGAGAGAGAGAGAGAGAGAGAGAGAGAGAGAGAGAGAGAGAGAGAGAGAGAGAGAGAGAGTTGCAAGGAGTTACAAAGATTAGGATGTCTCAGAGACTTATTAGTCCATGCAAGGAGACATCTTGTGCTCACTTATCTCTAGGGGCAGGTTTTATAATTCATTCACAGTGTTCTAATTATCTTTTGTAGCTTTCCTTTGAGCTCTTTCACGCTGCTGCTGTTTACAACGTCTGGTAGCAGTTTATTCCATGTGTTACATGTCTTGTATGTGAAGAGGTTCCCACAATGGGATGTGTTGTCTCTTCCGTTCTAGTTTCCATCCATTATTTCTTGTCTGGTTTTCGTTTAATGTGAAGCGGTTACTGGTTACTTTTGTTATGCCTTTCAGGCTCTCTAATCGTCTTTGGTGACCTATTTGCCTGATGGATGGAATTAACCTTGTGGCTCTAGTCTATTTATGTCCTTTCTTAGTATTGGAGATATTTTTGGGTAAGAGAGGTAGGCTCTCTAATACCTTCTGCGTAAATGCGGTTTGACATCTTTTTCATGAAATGGAGTAGAAAGTCTAACGTCAGTTAGGTATGTAGAGCATTTTTTGCGAGAGAGATGGTGGACATCTGTTGCTGAAGAGAGATAAGGCATCGTATGGCTAAGATGGATGAGGGACATTTGTATTTTTCATTTTTTTTAAAGGAAGTTATTTTTCTCTAGATAGGAAAGTCTTTATCATTCCTTATAAAAGAAACCACTTTTTTCACTGAGATATGAAATCCGTCTTCAGAATGATGGAAGAGACACCACACCTGTCCCTGAGGGAAAATAGTATTTCCATGAAGAGGAAAGAGATAATATCTGCTTTGCAATAAAGCGAACGTGTCTCTTGAACTGGAGCGGATATCTTATCCCTAGATGAAACGCACATGCCATGAGAGAAAAGATATCTCGAGCTCAATAAGGAAAATGGATAGCGATCTCTTCAAATAGGAAAGGGGGGAACTTTTCCTCCACTACTAAAGCATCCATTAGATGAAGCATTATTACAGCTTCCGTAATATTGGTGTATTTTATAACGGTAAATAGTGTGTATTAAGAGCAAGAAGATTACTGTTGCATTTTAGAATAACTGATTTTTCATACCATGTGTCTTGGAAATTAATTTAGTAAAGTAAGAACGTCATTTTTATCATAGAGGTATATACGTTTACGTTCCCAAATGCCCAGTCTTCTGTCAGCTATAAAGATATGTTCATTATATGAAGGAAAAAAATTTGATTCTTGCACAGTTAAATTGTCTACACATTTTTAAGATACATGAACAAAATTAAGTTTAATTTTATGCATTCATAAAAATCAAGCTTGTACTACTGAGTATCGGCAAATACGAGTATAACGTAATTAAATACGAACTGAAATATTACAACAGGTACTACAGCCGATACCAAAAGGAAACATGGGTGAGTAAACTCTACGGTCTAACTCAGCCACGTTTAAGTTTCTATAGTCCTTATAGCCATGACTTATAGAAAACGTACTAATTTATGAATAAAATACGATTCGGATTTGTAATTTAACCGATTTTAAAGAGATAAAGTGCAATAGAACCTATAATGATAGCAGTTGACGTATGGTTTAACCTCGTTGTCTAATTTACATTCAATATTCGTCTCTAGTGAAAAAAACGAAGAAGTTTGAATAATTATTATTAATTGGAGAATATCGTTTATTGTATAGCATTTTCATTTGGGAAGACCATAGATGGATAGCTATATTAGTTACGAGGTAGGTAGGTAGGAAGGTAGTGATTACTGATTTTGTTCCCCTAGGTTTCAATCATCTGCCCCTTCCACTGTGATGCCTCGCTCCTATCAGCGGCTAAGTTGATTTGTTATTATGGTTATCGACCTGCGTAGAGGCTAGGTGGGGAGTGAGAGCCAGCCTTTGTGTGTGTATGTGTGTGTGTGTGTTCAGAGGATTACTTTCCGGTTATTTGATTACGCCTAAGGACAATGCGTCGCATACGCACTTACGCACAAACACACACACCTAAGTGTTATATTCATTTGCATCTCATTCACTTCCATTTTGTCTATATATATCAGATATAATATAGGATATATACACACATATGTACTTAAATATATTATACACTTCTATATAGACGTATAATTTTGTTATAAGACTGGATAAGAAAAAGTAATGATATTCAATATAATGTTTTTGTTCAAAACCCATTGACGTAAACAATATCTCTCCTTTAACTATTTCCATTACAGCGGTCGATTGTGATTTCATTTTTTATTTTTGGCTCTTATTTGTTCACCTTTGTATCTCACCAGTTTCTTCTGATCTATCTGTTAGCGTAATTGTAAACCTTGTATGGTAGTGTAATTTGTAATCTTGTCTTATTTGTGTGTGTGGACAATTATTTGTGTAATTCACTTATTTATATTTCTCTATTAAGAGGTTGCCTATCGTCTGTTTTGTGCCAACTTGTTTATTGTCCACTAGTAAATGTTGTATATATATATATATATATATATATATATATATATATATATATATATATATACATATATATATATATATATATATATAGATATATATATATATATATATATATATATGTATGTATGTATGTATGTATGTATGTATGTATGTATGTATATATAGTATATATATATATATTATATATATATATATATATATATATATATATATATAAATGCAACAGTTACTAGTGGAGAAATAAACAAGTTTGCACAAAACAGACGATAGGGCAACCTCTTGATAGAGAAATATTATAAACAAGTTAATTAAGCAATGCAAATAATAGTCCACACACAAAAAAAAGACAAGATTACAAATTACACTACGTACCCAATGTTTAATATTATATATATAATATATATATATATATATATATTATATATATATATATATATATAATATATATATATATATATATTATATCCTAATGATGTCTGCCGATTAGTTTAAAATTAAACTGATTTCGAGGTAAATGCACGTACGTCCCCACTGCAATGACACGCCATGTACGTCAACGAAGAAAGTACAATCTCTCTCTCTCTCTCTCTCTCTCTCTCTCTCTCTCTCTCTCTCTCTCTCTCAGGTTAATAAATTGACATGAGTTACGACACCCGTACGTCATCGCTGAGCGCCAGCTGTGGGAGCGAGTGTGGAAAATGGAAAAAGGTAACAGGATTACATAGAATAATAAGGATAATAATTCGAAAGCTCTTGAAAAATAGCAGGAGACAGCGCGAAAGAAAGGAAATAGTTACTGTATTGTAACGAACGACTTTATGTCCGAAATTGGTTGGTTGAAAGGAGGTTGAGTGAGATCCAAATTGTAAGGTAAAAATTTTAAGCATAATGTATTAAAAGTAATGGCTACTTCAGCTGCGTTACACTTGTAGAGATTCTTCTCTATTTTCCGAATAGCGGCTTTTCCGTACAACTTAAACAGACTAGTAGCACGTAAAAGCCGCTATTCGGAAAACAGAGAAGAATTTCTACAAGTGTAGCGCTGCTGAAGTAGCCATTACATTAAATGAAGTATGTTTGAGAGAGGGTCTGCTTCCTAAGTAAAAATTTTAACTAATAAGTGTATTGGTATGGTAAAGTGAATAGAAGTAGGTGGTCGATTTGTGTATGGCTCTTTAAATGGAAGAATAATATTAGAGGAAGGAAGATTTTAATGAAAAATTGCGAATCATTTTGAACTTTAAAAAAGTTAATAAACAAGCGGCACACAATAGTGAGTTAGATATATAATCAATTAGAATAGTAGACGAGTACTTAACTGTTCTCTATATTCAGGACTAGGAGAGATTAGTGTCATTTTAAAAGAGAAACCCATAAAAATCTAGATGAGAAAGTAACGAGAAATGACACAAAAGAAAAAAAGAGGAGGTCGGGGATTAACGAAGTAGATAAGATTCATAATTAAAGTCAGTTGAGTGATTGATTCGACTCCCTGGCGTGTTGGAAGGTACGGCTATTGACGCCTTTAAAGGTGAACTGGTATTTCCTGCTTCAGGACAAAAAGAACCAGAAGGAAAAAGAAGGGCAAGAATAAGAAGAATGTGTGTCATTGAGAATCAGGGGAGTGGGGTGTTGAGGCAGAGAGGAATGAAAGAATGAGAGAGAAGAGTCTGGGGTTTAGTGGCTTTAGTCTGATAGGGAATATTTTTAATTTTAAAACTGAATATGCTTTGATGAGGAGTGGGGTGTTGAGGCAGCGAAGGAATGAAAAGGAAAAAATTTTTCGAGAGAGAAGAGTCTGGGGTTTAGTGGCTTTAGTCTGATAGGGAATTAAAAATGAATATGCTTTGATGAAGGAGTTAAGGGGGGAGGGGCTGCTGTAAGGAGATATCATAGAAGTTGAGAGAACACGACGGATGCCTAGATTGTGAAATGAAACGTTTAATGTAACGTTCGCCACATTAAGGTAGTAGAGAGGTAAACGGGTGTTCAGATTAAGACCAGGGGAACGTTTGATAAATATTTCGTCAGGTTAACGTGACAGGGAGGAAGATGGGTGTTCAAATGCAGACTTCAAAACGTAACAAAATGTTCGTAATATTAAGGTGGTATAAAGAACGGCGGACGTTCAAATTCAGACCAGAAGAGTGTGATCAGTTCTTGGTAAGGTTAAGGTGGCAGCAGGGAAGATAGGTGCTCAAATTAAGACTATATAAAGGTTTAACAGTGCTCGTAAGATTTATGGTGAAAGAGGGCAAGACGTTTGGTCAAATTAAGACTTCAAATCGTTGAAGAAAATGTTCGTAAAATTAAGTAGGCAGAGAGCTTGACAGGTGTTTAAATTAAGACTTTAAAATTATTAAGAAAATGTTCAGCAGATTAAAGTGGCTGACAGCTAGACAGGCGTTCAAATGAAGGCTTAGAAACATTTCGCAAAATTATTATAAGGGTAAGGTATATATCAAAATTAAGTCTCAGAAATGTTTAAGAATACGTTCCAAAGGGAAAGACTGAAGATAGCGAGGCGGTTGCCCAAATAGGAGCTTTTAGAAACATTTTAACAAAAAGTTACTACGATTAAGATGGTTAAAAGGAAGAGTGGTTATTACATTGAAATAAACTAAGAAATAGTCCTTGGTCGTGTTTCACCAAAATATCCGTCAGTAGCTTTTGTTATTTTCTTAGCTTTTAACTGTTTCCATCTTCCTATGGTGCTTTGAGAGTAAAAAGACTTGTGTATCTATGATAGAAATCCATCTGAATGAGGAAATATCTTCAAAGTACTCCAGTTCCTCAGTTGTTTCAAAATTCTCTGAAATCGAAAAAACTGTCGGACTAAAGATGATTGACGAAACACTGCGGATAAAGAATACTTTTAATGAGGAGCCGAGGGAAGACTCGACTACTGATTGCATTAAGATCCTTGAATATTCCAAAGTTAATTGCATTAAAATTCCTGGAGTGTTGAAAAAAACAACGGCTAATCGCGTCAAGCTTATCGAGTGAGGCAAAAACGACAACGGGGAGGCTTTTATGGTACTTAAATCTAAAGAGATGAACAAGGGAGAACTTAGAGACGTTTTTAGAGAGATAATTGAGTTTCTCGAGGGTCGTCGGATTCATAAATAAAAGTATGGAACTTCATATCGCGAAGTCAAGTTATCACAAGAGGTTATATTATACCTTTTTATTAAAGAAATTACACCGGGAAATTCGTCCTGGGTACATCCTGAGGTTCTTTTTGAAAGACCGTACCTTACGTCCCTTGCACCTTCTTGTTATGGAAGAGAAGGACGAGAGAGAGAGAGAGAGAGAGAGAGAGAGAGAGAGAGAGAGAGAGATAAGGAGGTACGTGGTATCCTGAATCTTATAGGATTCCCCCACATTGTTTTTCGATGTGAGAAAGAGAGAGAGGTCCAGGATGATATTACGTACCTCCCCTCCTCTCTCTCTCTCTCTCTCTCTCTCTCTCTCTCTCTCTCTCTCTCTCTCTCTCTCATTGTTTTTCGATGATGCATTGTATTTAATATTGTAGCAATTCGAGATGTCGAAATCAGTGTCCCTTTCATTGAGTGTATGTTTTTGTCTTTTTAATATTCCTTAGCAAAATGTTGTTTTAAATAAATGATAAAATAAACCATGTTGTCGAGATCACAGCATTACTTTTGGGAATGACATCTTTTAATGTGGTCTTGAAAATGGAAGTAGAAATTGTAATAAAAGAAAGAATTTGCTGCGTTACTTCAATGCCGTTTCATATTGTAATACAGATTAAACTCTGATAATTATAATCAAATGCAGCCAGCTGAGGCATTTCACCTGAGGGAATTGGTAGTAGGTATCGAGAAGTTAAAAGTTAAGTACTTTATCTTAGTTTAACCAGACCACTGAGCTGATTAACAGCTCTCCTAGAGCTGGCCCTAAGGATTAGATATATTTCTACGTGACTAGGAATCAGTTGGTTACCTAGCAACGGGACATACAGCTTTTTGTGGGATCCGAACCACATTGTATCGAGAAATGAATTTCTATCATTAAAAATAAATTCCTGTGGTTCCTCGTTGGCCGAGCCGAGAATCGATCTTCGGACCACCAGAATGGTAGCCGAGCGCGAAATGCACTCGGCTAACGTGGAACTTGTAGTTATCGAGAAAGTACATATCATTTTGCCTAGGCATCTAAGATGTTATAATAATTCTACCACGTTCTTCCAATACCCTTCAGAACTTTTAAGAGAAATATTAAGAGAAAACAGGTCATATTTTCTTGACACCTTGGTTATCGATACTGACTTGGTAGACCAATATGTCTTGCTTCGTTAAATGGTTAAAATGACGCAGTGATGAGAATGTTCATAGGTAAATTTAAAACAATGCAAACAGCTTGTAGTATTTATAAATATAGTAATTACAACGATATGACTGGTGGGTGTTCTAACCAGTATTAAATACGGTTCAATTGTTGAGAAACATGAACAAATTCTGTTACGTAACCAGGTAACAAGGAAAGTCCATTAACGTTTTGTTAGGATAAATGTCCTTGATTCAAACATCCAAGACCAATGGCGTTTCCAGCCTGAAATTCTCTCTCTCTCTCTCTCTCTCTCTCTCTTCTCTCTCTCTCTCTCTCTCTCTCTCTCTCTCTCGTTTTTTGTTGTTGTTGTTGATTTTAGTAGTTCATTAGTGGCCCTTCTTGCGGTAACGCGAGTTATGTAACCATAAATAATGAAATAGACGAATTCGTAGTCGGTGTTTGACCTACTGATCCCAAACACACGCGAGAATTGTGCTGCTGCTGCTGCTGCTGTTGCGATGGTATACCACCTATTCCGAGATTAATTGGGTTTGCCTTTGAACTACTAATTAGTTTTTCCTGCTCCCATTTTTTTTTCTATATTTGAATGCGTGAATTTTTCTTCCCTTTGAGGTTCGTCAAACATTGCTCGTTGCTTAATAATTCTTTTGTAATTTCCAATTAGTATGATTTGTTCAGAGCCCTTTAAGAGTAGCCCAAAATGATTTTTTTTACCATGGCCATACTAAATGCTTTATACGATTCGTTTTTGATACCATAGAATTTTTTTTCGACCGTATGCATCTGTAAGTAAAAAGCACTGGATGCAAATTTTTGCTTTCCTAAATGCACTCACATAGAACCTTTTAGAATGGGATGCCTCTTTTTGTTTTGGTGGGGGGAGGGAAAGTGGGCGAATGTTCCGGAAACCCTCGTTGCCAATTTTTATGAAGGCATTATGTACCAAAATTCATGACATCAGAGATTTAGATGCTTTAAATGTGTTTGATTAACTAGGTTTATTATTCTGTGATCCCCTTTCTGTTATCATTTGTAATACTTTGAGTTCGAATTCATATATTCTCTCTCTCTCTCTCTCTCTCTCTCTCTCTCTCTCTCTCTCTCTCTCTCTCTCTCTCCGCTCTGATCATGTTTTTTTTTTTTTTTTTTTTTTGGTTAATTACTCTTCAGTTGAAAAAAGAGCCTGTTTTTTCAGCTGAGATTACTCTTCTTATTCCGTATTCCATCGTGTTTAATATAAAAAGATTTACAACATGATATACAAAATTCCCAAAATTGAAAGCTTACATTATATAGGCGGCAGAACACGTGGCAGGCGACTGTCCATACAAGCAGAGTAAATGGTAAAACTCTTGCCAGTGGCGAGACAAAATCAGCTAGTTGTCCCGGGAGAACAGCAGCTGGCTACTAATGCACCATGTCTGTCAGCTTACATAGCAATCCGCTTTTTATTTGCAGCAAGTTACTCTTACGGACGGAAAACGTCGTGGCTGAAATACGAAGGAAAAGCAATCAACGGTACGCCCCCTTAAAGGAAAGCTTATAAGAATCAGGAAAACCAGAAGTTGCAAGACAATGACAGAGTTTGAGAGATGGACAAAGCCTTGTTCGTAGTTCTCGAAAACTCCAGGGTTAGACGCTTCGCATTTGCTTTTATTCATTCGCATGTCATTTGGTTTATTACATCTGATCTTGATGTTCTTGAGTTAATTTTTATATTTCTTGAAACTTTTGTTTTGTCCTTTGCCACGCACGGCTTTGTATGCGATAATGACGAAAGAATTTATATATATATATATATATATATATATATATATATATATATATATTATATATATATATATATATATATATTATGCTTAAAAATCACAGTAGATGCACATGACTTCACTATATAAGCGAATACCACAAGAAAATGACAGGCAGAAGGTCACTACCAAGCGGTTTCAAGCGCTTTTAACTGTTTAAACAGGAGAAAGCTCTTGGTACTCACCCTCTGCTGTCATTTTCCTGTGGTATTCGCTTATATTTATTATATTAATAAGGCTGAGCCGGGAATCGAGCTGGGGTCGGGTGTCGTAAAAGCCTGGATATGTTTAGATTATGTTTGATGCTCATGTGTAGAGACAGTCTTCAGCACGTATCGTTTCGCTCTCTTAAAATGGATTCTTGAGTTACTCTATTTTATGCGATAAAGGTTACGTGGTTGTTCGAGCACGCGCACCTTTCACCAATAGTGAATTTTAGGATAGAACCACTTAGCATAGATAGTCACAGGCTGGAGAGAGAGAGGAGAGGAAGAGAGGGAGAGAGATTGAGAATGAGAGGAGGAAGAGAGAGAGAGCGAGAGGAGAGAGAGAGAGAGAGAGAGAGAGAGAGAAGAGAGAGAGAGCCAGTTCACATTAAGAGCCATGAATAGAAAATTAGTGCTTGCTCTTACTTTTAACCAACTTCAGTATTATAATGGAGAAAGTGGGTGTTAATTGGACTGAAGAGAACAAATTTTAAAACACACTGAATTTGTATAATGATCAACGAGACTTCCTCAGTTGGAATCCACGTTTTCGTCTGCCTCTTTTTCCATTTCCTGAGAGAGAGAGAGAGAAAAAAAACTCGTTTCCCTCATGGTAAGCTTCCCACCTCACCTCACCTGCATTTCGTCTGGCGGTGTTATTAACCCCGTGACTTTTCGTCGTCGTCGAAGGGCAAGGATTCCCCAGCTCGGCATTCGTATGCCATTTGCAGTATTATTCTTTTGAGGCCGAAGCGGATGAGGAAACTGCACCTCCACCGAACCGTATCAGGTTCGGTAAGCCATCCCCTTCCTCCCCTTCCCCCCCCCCCCCACACACACACACACACACACCGGGGGAAGGGGGCGGGGTCGGGGTAGAGGGGTGAGGCTTACGATGATTCACAGCAGGCATTAGAATAAGCAGATACCTGGCTCCCAGGTAGATCATGTGGTGCGATACTCTGAAATAGGAGTCGGGGATCCCGTTCCCGTTACGTGGTTTTAAAGGGCGCCCTGTGATCTAGTTGATGCTTCCTCTCCCATTAGGGCGTTGTAACTAACCAAGGGCTTTTTTATTTTTATTTTTAATCTCTCCTCAGTTTCTGTGGTGTTTTGCTTCACGTTTCCACTTGGTAGCGTAATTCTCTTAGTTGTGTAATTGGAAATGTAGCTTCAGGTAAACAAGTTTTCGTTACTTTGTATTTATTATATTAAATATTCATTGTTCATGTAGTTCTTGCAGAAAGCCGGTTATTTCTTCATTGCATGTTAAAAAAGTAGGGAGAATTGCAAAATTCACAAACCTGACATTCCAAAGGTTATATTTCCTCTGAAAGTCTAGTTAGTTTTTCATTTGCCATACACTATTATTGATCATCATCCTTTTTTTTTTAACGCACTCTTCCCTTTCATTCTTACTGTCATTCATTTATTTATTAAGTTATTTATTTGTTAGTAATTTGCTTATACTTGCATTGTCTCATTAGATGTAAAGGAGGAATTTATATCCACAGCATCACAGCAATTATTTCACAAAAAGACAAGAACCCTTTTGATAGTGATTGATGTAAAGATTGATTTTAATGCCCACAAGTGTTGAGAAATGAAAGGTTTAGTTTAATGTCCGTAGAGTTGTTCCTTCTCTCAGTTTCTCCCTAATTGTCTGATTATTCCTAGAATCAGGTGATTTGTCCAATACCACCTACTTGTGCTGGCTTTTGTAACTCAGAGGTAAACTTCCCTTTAATCCAGTTATTTTATACAAGTGGTTTTTTATTTTAAATGGCGGCTTCAGATATCTAGATGAAATTACAACAAGGACCGAGTAGATTACGCCGGGATATTGTCAAAACTTTACCTTCTTGGTTTGCCATTCTGGGATATTTTCAAAACTTGACCTTCTTGGTTTGCATTCTGATATTTTCAGCTTGATTGGTTTGCCATTCTGGGATATTTTCAAACCTGACTTGACTTTGTTCCATTCTGGGATATTTTCAAAGACGCCTTCCTTGGTTTGCCAATTCTGGGATTTTAAATTTGTCCAAAGCCTTGGGGAAACTTCCTTCTTGGTTTGGCCATTCCTGGGAAATTATTTTCAAAGCTTGACCTTCTTGGCTTGCCATTATTGGATATTTTCAAAGCTTGACCTTCTTGGCTTGACATTATGGGATATTTTCAAAGCTTGACCTTCTTGATTTGCCATTCTGCGAATGTTCAAAGCTTGACGGCGTCTTTGGTTGACCATTCTGGGATATTTTGAAAACTTGACCTTCTTGGTTTGCCATATGGGATTTTCAAACTAGACCTTCTTGATTTGCCATTCTGGAATATTTTCAAGCTTGACTTCTACGTTTGCCATTCTGGGATATTTTAAAACTTGACCTTCTTGGTTTGCCATTCTGGAATATTTTCAAAACTTGACCTTCTTGATTTGCCATTCTGGGATATTTTCAAAGCTTGACCGTCTTGGTTTGCCATTCTGGGATATTTTCAAAACATGACCTTCTTGGTTTGCCTTTCTGGGATATTTTCAAAACATGATCTTCTTGGTTTGCCATTCTGGGATATTTTCAAAGCTTGACCTTCTTGATTTGCCATTCTGCGAATGTTTCAAAGCTTGACCGTCTTGGTTTGCCATTCTGGGATATTTTCAAAACTTGACCTTCTTGGTTTGCCATTCTGGGATATTTTCAAAACTAGACCTTCTTGATTTGCCATTCTGGAATATTTTCCAAGCTTGAACTTCTACGTTTGCCATTCTGGAATATTTTCAAAACTTGACCTTCTTGATTTGCCATTCTGGGATATTTTCAAAGCTTGACCTTCTTGGTTTGCCATTCTGGGATATTTTCAAAGCTTCACCTTCTTGGTTTGCCATTCTGGGATGTTTTCAAAACTTGAGCTTCTTGATTTGCCATTCTGGGATATTTTCAAAGCTTGACCTTCTAGGTTTGCCATTATGGGGAATTTTCAAAACTTGACCTTCTTGGTTTGCCATTCTGGGATATTTTCAAAACTTGACCTTCTTGGTTTGCCATTATGGGATATTTTCAAAGCTTGACCTTCTTGGTATGCCATTCTGGGATATTTTCAAAACTTAACCTTCTTGGTTTGCCATTCTGGGATATTTTCAAAACTTGACCTTCTTGATTTGCTATTCTGGGGTACTTTCAAAGCTTGACCTTCTTGGTATGCCATTCTGGGATACTTTCAAAGCTTGACCTTCTTGGTTTGCCATTCTGGGATATTTTCAAAACCTGACATTCTTGGCTTGACCTTCTTGATTTGCCATTCTGGGATATTTTCAAAGCTTGACCTTCTTGGTTTCCATTCTGGGATATTTTCCAAAGCATGACCTTTTTGATTTGCCATTCTGGATAGCACTGACCTTCTTGGTTGCCATTCGGGATTATTTTCAAAGGGATGGACCTTTTTCTTGATTTGCCATTCTGATATTCAAAACAAGACCTTTTTGATTTGCCATT
Source organism: Macrobrachium nipponense (assembly GCF_015104395.2). Taxonomy (NCBI): domain Eukaryota; kingdom Metazoa; phylum Arthropoda; class Malacostraca; order Decapoda; family Palaemonidae; genus Macrobrachium; species Macrobrachium nipponense. The sequence continues at coordinate 61,525,597 of NC_087208.1, read as the reverse complement.
ATGGGATATTTTCAAAACATTGACCTTTTTCGATTTGCCATTCTGGGAATTTTTCCAAATTTTTCAAAAAATGACCTGAGCCGGATTATTTTCTAAAAACCAACCCTTATGCCCGGGATTTTCAAAATATGACCTTCTTGATTTGCCATTCTGGGATATTTTCAAATTTGACCTTCTTGATTTGCCATTCTGGGATATTTTCAAATTTGACCTTCTTGATTTGCCATTCTGGGATATTTTCAAAGCTTGACCTTCTTGGTTTCCCATTCTAGGATATTTTCAAAACATGACCTTTTTGATTTGCCATTCTGGGATATTTTCAAAACATGACCTTCTTGGTTTGCCATTCTGGGATATTTTCAAAACATGACCTTCTTAATTTGCCATATGGGATATTTTCAAAACAAGACCTTTTTGATTTGCCATTTTGGGATATTTTCAAAACATGACCTTGAAAACATTACCTTCTGGGTTTTGCCATTCTGGGATATTTTCACATGGGAACTTCTTGATTTGCCATTCTGGGATATTTTCAAAGCTTGACCTTCTTGATTTGCCATTCTGGGATATTTTCAAAACTTGACCTTCTTGGTTTGCCAATCTGGGATATTTTCAAAGCTTGACCTTCTTGGTTTGCTATTCTGGGATATTTTCAAAACTTGACCTTCTTGGTTTGCCATTCTTGGATATTTTCAAAACCTGACCTTCTTGGTTTGCCATTCTGGGATATTTTCAAAACTTGACCTTCTTGGTTTGCCATTCTGGGATATTTTCAAAGCTTGACCTTCTTGGTTTGCCATTCTGGGATATTTTCAAAGCTTGACCTTCTTGGTTTGCCATTCTGGGATATTTTCAAAACTTGACCTTCTTGGTTTGCCATTCTGGGATATTTTCATAACCTGACCTTCTTGGTTTGCCATTCTGGGATATTTTCAAAACTTGACCTTCTTGGTTTGCCATTCTTGGATATTTCCAAAACTTGACCTTCTTGGTTTGCCATTCTGGGATATTTTCAAAGCTTGACCTTCTTGGTTTACCTTTTTGGGATATTTTCAAAGCTTGACCTTCTTGGTCTGCCATTCTGTGGTATTTTGAAAACATGACCTTCTTGGTTTGCCTTTCTGGGATATTTTCAAAACATGATCTTTGTTTGCCATTCTGGGATATTTTCAAAACATGACCTTCTTGGTTTGCCATTCTGGGATATTTTCAAAACTTGACCTTCTTGGTTTGCCATTCTGGGATATTTTCAAAGCCTGACCTTCTTGGTTTGCCATTCTTGGATATTTTCATAACCTGACCTTCTTGGTTTGCCATTCTGGGATATTTTCAAAGCTTGACCTTCTTGGTTTGCCATTCTGTGGTATTTTCAAAACATGATCTTCTTGGTTTGCCATTCTGTGGGTATTTCAAAACTGACCTTCTTGGTTTGCCTTTCTGGGATATTTTCAAAACATGATCTTTGTTTGCCATTCTGGGATATTTTCAAAACATGACCTTCTTGGTTTGCCATTCTGGGATATTTTCAAACTTGAGCTTCTTGGTTTGGCTTTCTGGGATATTTTCAAAACTAGACCTTCGTGGTTGGCCATTCTGGGATATTTTCAAAACATGACCTTCTTGGTTTGCCTTTCTGGGATATTTTCAAAACTTGAGCGTCTTGGTTTGCCATTCTGGGATATTTTCAAATATGACCTTCTTGGTTTGCCATTCTGAGATATTTTTAAAACTTGAGCTTCTTGGTTTGGCCATTCTGGATATTTTCCAAAAACTTAACCTCTTGGTTTTGCCATTCTGGGATTTTTTCAAAACCATGACCTTCTTGGTTTGTCATTTATTGGGATATTTTTCAAAGCTTGACCTTTCTAGGTTTTGCCATTCTGGGATATTTCAAAACTACCTTCTTGCGTTCCATTCTGGGATATTTTCAAAACATGACCTTCTTGGTTTGCCATTCTGGGATATTTTCAAAGCCTGACCTTCTTGGTTTGCCATTCTGGATATTTTCCAAGCTTGACCTTTTTGGTGTGCCATTCTGTTTCCGGCGCCAAGGACTACAAAGTTCATAATTTAGTGATTGGTTGAGCATCATATACAGGAATTTTGTCCTTTCAATCACATTGTTAGATCACTTTGTTCTGTACCGGATATATTACTAATAATTTCGTATTGCATATTGTGATGCCTTGTTGCAAATTACCATTCTAGAAAGGTCGTTTGTTGCTACACTAGTCGAATCGTTAGCTGTTTGAAACAGACATTTACCTGCATTGGACAAATTTTTTTCTCCCTTTTCAGAAATATACTTGATCTTTTCGAACTGTTATTCTTAAAACATTAATGTTATTTTTATGTGAATTCGATATCATCACTGTAGACTAAAATTATGGTAGGTAATCACAGTACTAAAATTGAAAGTTATTTTTTTAAAGCAGTTAATATAGTAAAATGTATTGCTATCCACCATTTTTCCTGCTTAAGTGAAATTCCGGTTTTTTGGCGCCATGATGAAGAATATGCACTAATACTAGCAACTTACTGTCAACTTTATCGTCAAAATGTAAAGGTTTGGTTGAACAGATACCTGCTAGTGTGATGCAGAATTCAGAATGGTATAACCATTAAATTTTTGACAAGAAAATTGTAGCCTGTTAGTCCTGTTGTTTTTCTGTTTTTTCCACGCTACGTCATCGATAATATTTGTCATCATGGTTTCTTTCTTCTGTTTTGAATTGTTGACTTTTGTATGCCTTTTTGTGAGCAGGGGCCCAGCCTCCCTTTCGTTTATCAAATATGCAGATTCTTTTTTTGAGCATTTTATCTTCATGATTCTTCTTCAGCTACTTGGTCCCCGTCCTTTGTGGTGATACTCATTAATTCCACACCTTTTTTTCTCAGTAAGCCTCGTCACCTCTCACCTCTCTTCAACTTTGATGTTAAGCTTCATTTGGAATTTATTCTCTGTAACTTTGTTCGGCATCCTCCTGCTTTTAACTTCGTGAGTCCATAACTTCCCAAATTCGTAATACCCTGGCGACAGAAAGTCAGTATTCTGCTATAGTAAATTGTCTTCTATTATATTTTTACTTGGAATCTCAAAGATGCAACATCAACGCAATTCAGCATTATGCCGCCTCTTCCAATATTTCATTTTCTGTCCAGATTTGCGGATGGACTGGAAATGAACCCTTATTAGTATTAATATCGTTATTATTATGTGGCCGGACCCAATTTGCTGCCTATTCCTCTGCTCACTGATTTTCACCAGACTCGGAATCTGGCTACCGTTCTGAACAGTTTATCAGCCATTCTCTTGTCATAATAACTGATTCGCAGCTCTGTTCTCTTTTAAGTGAAACGTAGTACGCCTCTCCAATGAAATGGTCAAGAGCTGTCGGTTATGTTATGTCATGTACGCTTATTATTAGTTAGTTGATTGTGATTAGTCGAAGTCACCGCACAGAAAGGTGTGAGTTTTGCAACTTCATCCCCAAAATGCCTGTAGAGAATTAAAGAATGAAAGGTGTGGGTTTTGCAACTTCATTCCAAGAATACCTGTTGAGAATTAAAAAAAATATATTCATTTCCTTATTGTTAAAATGCCCTTATATGTATGCAAGCGTTAGTTCTGTTACGTATAGCAGTTAGTGTAGATATGAATCCGTGCATCCTTTTAGTGCAGTTTTATGCGTTTCCGCAAAGCAAACCGGTTTATACCGGTTAAACCAGGGCTCAAGGTAAGAGCTCTGGGGGGGATTTCCGCAAATTCCTCGTGTGGCTGAATGGGAGGTGAAATGGCTCTGTGTGTTTTCTCTTTCGATTCGGTCTCTGGGAAAGATTGTCGGAAGATGAAAGGAGCCCGGAAGGTCATTTGCATTTTATTGTGATCGTTCGGTTTCTGTTGCGATAGGTTAGGTGGGATGAGAAGATGTGTGTCATCATGCACTGGCGAGCTTATTAGTAATTGTATTTTTGTTTATGATTTACTCTTTTTTGATTCACTTTTATGTTCTTATTGACGTGAATATGAGGTTGTTTACAATGTTAGATGAACAAATCCTTATCATTTATAATTATGTAATTGGTGTTTTAAACGTTATTAGTCAAGTGGAAATGAAGTCATCAGTATTTCCCTCATCATTATTTCCCTAATAATCCTTATTGAAATGATAATAAATTGTTCCTGTAAGCCATGTACAATTTGAGTCATCATAATGTACAAGAATTGTTAAGTAATAGAGAAAACTAACTTCAACATTAGATTTCTAACTTCTAATTGGAAATAGACGTTGTTTCATTTCTCCTGAATCGAAAGAGGGAAGCTGT
>NC_087208.1:61501271-61513771 GCF_015104395.2 Macrobrachium nipponense | reverse complement strand
CCACTCCCAGTGACGTAGAAGTCCCGTGAAACAATCCAGTCAACACTCGCGGCTGGTGCTGGTGAGTTACTCAGATTTCCCTGACCTAAATACTCGTTCGTACTTCGCGACTCATGATATACATGACAGTGCTTCATATGTTATATACTAATTGTCCTATAGGAGCTGTCAACACACACACTCACTCATATTTCTGGCTTTTGTGGCTGGTAGTATACTTTAACCTTAGGTATCAGATGTTAGTTTTTAATTTGGGGGTTGAGCATGTTTTGAAGTTTTTAGGATGTGGTCTAAGTCGAGGTAAATCTGGCATTTTTCTTTCCTAGACACCCCAAAACTTAAAACTTTACCTTTTTGTTTTGATAGTTTTTATACTTACATAAGCAAGAGTTGCCAAGCAAACAAAATATGCCATAGAATTTAGAAAAAAAATGTGTCCTTAAATTTAAGAATATGTCCTATTATCAACGTCGCGGACAAAAAAAGCTCTAATGAGTCGATGTTTATAAAAGAATAAAGAGAATATTCCGGAGCCATAAAGAGGAAATAGCGAAATTTCCCAGTAAAGCAAAGGGCAACCCAAATGGGAATGAAAAAAAAAATATTCCGGATGTAATTATTCTCATTTATTACTCTCGGAATGGGCTATATATCTCGGGGTTCCCCTTTATCTAGACTAGAGAGCGAACTCTCTCTCTCTCTCTCTCTCTCTCTCTCTCTCTCTCTCTCTCTCTCTCTCTCTCTCTCTCTCCTAATAAACCGTTTCCGCTGAAAGTGGGCGTCTCCAAATGGACGAAGTACAGTGGTCGCTGCCACATTCATCCTTTGATTACCGAATGAAGGATGAATCTGTCTCATGGAGAACTCTAACAGCATCAGCCATGTCACGTGTCTAGACAGATTCTGCCTGTTTTTTTTTAATAATTCTCTGCAGACTTCCAGACCTCATATCCATAAAGCCATAAAGACTCAATTCTCTCTCTCTCTCTCTCTCTCTCTCGCTCTCTCTCTCTCTATATATATATAGATATATATATATATATATATATATATATATATATATGATATATATATATATCTATATGTGTGTGTATATATAGGATAGATATTATATATATATATATATATATATATATATATATACATATAATAGATAGAATATTGTATATTAATTACTAAATAATTTCCAATATTTATGTGTATAAATCAGTATATATCTTATATATAGATAATATAATATTAGTATATTATATTCTAGATTATCATATGCATATCATAATCATATCATATCCTAAGCATAGCATATCATTATATATAATTTTCCAAATCTGTTTTTTCATGATTGTGCAAAATGTCGTCCTCTTAACTTGGCAGAACAGTCAACAGAATACATTGAATGGATTTGTTGGATTCTTAAATTGGCTTCATGACGTCAAACGCTATCAATGCTGCTTGTTGTGATCGAAGGCAAGTTTCATATTCTTTTATATATATATATATATATATATATATATATATATATATATATATATGTATATATATATATTATATATATTATATATTATATATATATATATATATATATATATATATATATATATATATATATATATATATGTATATATATCTTTTTCTCAGCTTTTGATGCCTCATCATCCCGTGGATCCCTTATTTTACTCATTTTTTACGTTATTATATAATAAAGTCTATAAGACCAGAATGGCTTCCCTGTTTTTAACTTCATTGTCTTATCTTTTTATCTTCTTATCATGCAAAGCCCTCGTAATTTAGTCTTTCTTAACTCATATCCTTGTTCTTACATGCGACAAGAACCTGCGACAAGACTAGGATTGTAGGTTTACGATTTTGACGAGAATTTTACCATGTTTACCAAGTTGTTCAGCTTTTTGAGAGAGAGGGATGCAACCAATTTGGGAGAAAGGGCCTGGAGGTTGGGGTTAGGGGTAGGGAGTGGATTGCTTAGCTTGAGGAAGGTTTGCGATCCTCGTATGCTTTTATTGCCATATTCTTTTCTATTAAGTTTTCTTGCTGTAAAACCTACGCTTTTCCCAAAGAGTCCTCTCCTCCCAGGCGTCCTCTTCACAATATCCTTTAACCTGTGTATTTGATCCTCCCTCGTTGACATTCCTCTTTGTGCAATCCTCCCCTGGCAGCTTCCCCTCGGCCTCCTCCTCACTTCCTTCCTCCCCCCTTCATGCCATACCCCTTACCCTAACTTCCTTCTCCCCTCATATCGTGCGCGGCCCTCCCCATTTCCCCTTAAATCAGCAATAGAAGCCCATTTAAGTTAGTTAATGACCCGAGCTGTGCAATCCATTACCTGGCCTAGTTAGAGTGACCGTTTATACGAGGGCAAACTTCAGGGTTCCCTCTGGATAACAAGGAGACTTTGTTTGTTTTGTATTGCCCGTCTGGTAAACAAATAATATTTTGTTTCCCCCTTTTGCTTGGTTTTCTTGTTTGTCAGGGGCTGTTGTCCTTGATGAGAGCCTGCCCCAGCCTGTGGTAGTTGGCGTTGATGGTTTTTCTGGCTGTGCCCTTTTTCTCCTCTCATTTAGATGCGCGGTAGGTGAAAGGGCGTTTACTGTGGCGTTTTTAGAAGTGGTATTGATTCTCGAAGTGGGTTATTTCTTGAAAGTGGCGATCCGTCTTGACGTAGAGGGGTTAGCTGTTAGCTTGCTTCCTCTGGCGGTGTTTATTTGGGTTTGTCATGCAGAGGTGTTGTCAGTTTGTGAATCGTAGCTAATGATGGCGACATTCTATTGCCGTCTGGGTCCTGTCCATTTTCGTTTATCGGTTTCGTTTCTTGGCGGTTATGGGAATCCCCGAATTAGTTGCGTATTTCCCTTTGATGGAAGTTGCGTTAATCTGTCATTAGGCCTTCTCGTTTTGACTCTTCTTTTATGATCACTGTTAACAGTGCTGATTCGTGCCTGGTGACGATGCCATTTCGCTTTGTTTGTTGTGGCTTGGAAGTGATGGTATTACTCGTGCTAACTTTCATACCATGGCATCTCCATGGGTATCGTTTTTGGTCTTCTTTGCTTGGTCCAAGAGGCAGTTATATTATATCCGCACTTTTAGATAGGGATTGGGTTTTTCAATTTTAAATATTTTTTTCTGATAAAAGAGAAATGCAAGAATTATTTTCCGTTTTGTTTTTATTTATTTTCTGTTAGATGTATCTGGTTATTAAGCACTGTCTTAACGTTTACAATTTATAATTCGTATCTGTCACTGTTTTGGCAAAGGGTACATCCTTGTGTTTAGCCTTGCTCACAGATCATGCCACTTCCATGACTATGATTGCAGGAGAGACTTTCGTAACATTACTTTCAATAATGCAATTTTGCATAACTCCATATGCTTGGGGGAGTTGTGAATGATTTTCATATTGTCCCTTCGATATGAATGAGGATATGGTATTTTTATGTTATTAATGGAATATCATTATGGTTGGCTGTTTAGCTTGAAAAACTGCCCACTTCTTTAATTGGTTGGTTGTCCTGGTCGGCTTGGTCTTGGCTTGCCACCTCAGTGGCCGCGAGTTCGATTCTCGGGCATTCCACTGAGGCGTCAGAGATGCGTATTTCTGTTGATAGAATTTCACTCTCGACGTGGTTCGGAAGTCACGTAAAGTCGTTGGTCCCGTTGCTGAATAACCACTGGTTCCATGTAACGTAAAAACACCATACAAACAAACAAACACATGCGATGGGATAATGTTCGTAATTTGTTGCTGCTGCCAGTGAATGTTGATCCTTGCCAGAAATTCAGTGATGATATAATATACTATATGCCTGTTCTTTTGATAGGGAGTATTTAAGTCTTTCAGCTAAGGGCTAGTGAGTGACCTAATGGCTTCGTTCCAAATGGTGGTTGTCGCACATGATTCAAGTTTTCAATCTCTGTGTCGATGGGTGAGTACTTGTTTCCTTGCATTTTTCATTTGGTTTTACGGAATAGTTCCTGCCATTTGTCGTTGTCAGTTGGTGGGTCTGATCTTGCGTTTTTATTTATTATATAAATTGTCGTGTTCTTGTTCACCACATCATCTGCAAGCACGACATAGTTACTCCACATTATGTATTTTCACCTACTGACATTTTTATCATTTCACGTTGAATCTATCCGTAAGGATATTGAAAGACCACGGAGATATGACTCACCCTTGCCTCAACCCCACTTTTATGCCAAACCAGTATCTTACTGATCTACATATTGTAGTACGTGTATCACTTCCACCATCAAAACAACTAAATCGCGCTCAGAAGCTTTTACTCTTTACCGTACATCATCAACATCTTCCACATTGCTTCGCAAAAGCGACTCGATCATTTAACTGTTGCAAAAGACAGTTAGAAACTCGCGTCCTTTTCCCTGTTTAAACCCCCATTATTCGTCCCCAGTCAGTCCTTAAATCATCAGCTTGATAAAAATCCTGCCGGACACCATCCTTAGTATATTGATTTACCCTGAGAGTCACGTCCATTTCGTTTACATTTGCACAGTTGGTCAAGTCTCTTATCTTACTAAACCTTTCGGTTTCTTTGTCCACTACTTAATGTTGATATTCCCTCTTGGTACCAGTCTTTACCAACAGACACTTCCATTTTTCACTGTGAACTCTTACCAATATTTCATTATAAATCTTTTATGCTGATCTCACCATCTCGCTTCTCTCTTTTTTTTTCGAACCTAGTTGTCTGCTTTACATTTCATTACTTATATCTGTCTAATCTTTCATGTCAAGCAACTATTGATCTACTACATATATCTCCAACCAACCACATCCCCCAGCATATTGATCTTCCATGTACTTCATACCAAGACATAAACTAATCTGCTCTCTCTCTCTCTCTCTCTTTCTCTCTCTCTCTCTCTCTCCTCTCTCTCATACTATATATATATATATATATACTATATATATATATATATATTATATATATATATATATAGCTATATATATACAATATATATATATATATATATATATGTATATGTATATGTATATATATATACTCAAACATACATACACACACACATATATATGTATATATATATATGTATATGTATATATATATATATATATATATATATATATATATATATATATAGTGTATTTGTGAACCAGCTGCTAAATATTTAAGAGGATTATGTTCAAGCCTTGTAAGTCAATGCTTAGAGCTTGTCTTTGGTTAGGACCCTTGGTAGTTCATTGTATGTATGTATTTTTCTCAATTAATTCATAAACCCAACATTCTGTATCTCGCACATCATTTCATATTCAATACCCAAGGCATTGTAGTAATTTTGTATTTCCGAGTTTGATTAATACTTTATTGATATGGTAAATAGTTTAGCCGTACATATCATAGTGAGGCTTTCATAATTAAATTCTATTCATATCCCCAGTACTAAACATGTAAAATCATTTATGAAGTGTTTGGTAAATGTTTATTTTGCGCTCACCAAGTGAAATCATTCTTAATTTTGACTACTTGACATTTTTATAGTTCTTTTATGAGTGAATATGATTTCGTTGTCGCCCGTTCTTAAAGCTTTTGCTTGGATATTTGTTTAGAGTACTGATTACTGCCAATGGCACTGTGCAGTTGGAATTGTATTAGTACACCACAAAGATTCCTAATCATTAGTTGTTATGATGTCATTACTTTGTTTTTAGTTTTATGCTCGTGTAGTTATCATTAAGGGAAGGTTTTGGTGTGTGTGTGTCTCTCTCTCTCTCTCTCTCTCCCTCTCTCTCTCTCTCTCTCTCTCTCTCTCTCTCTCTCTCTCTATATATATATATAATATATATATATATATATATATATATATATATATATATATATGTGTGTGTGGGTGTGTGTGTGTATGTGTGTGTGTGTGTGTCTTGTGTGGTGGGTGTATGTGTGTGTGTGTACTTTGAGAAAAAGGGGTAATGAATTATGTTAGCAATTGCCATTAATCCTCCTCTTGCCTGCAGTATTTTTAATGCATCAACATGATAAGCCTTAACTGGCTTAACAAGCTGCTACAGTAATGAACAGAAAAGGTGTAAATGTCAACTGATTACTTATGTGTAATGCGTGTCTTTTAGAATATATTCTGACTTGTTTCACTAAGGATATATATATATATATATTATATGTGTGTGGTTGTGTGTGTATTTTGCTAAAAAAATTCTTATTAAGATGTATAACTGAATTATGTAAAATTACTGGAAATCTATGAAATAATAAAAGAAAAAACTATTTATGCACCACTTTCAAGTATTGCATAAACAATGATTTCTTAATTCTTTCACATAGACAAACAGCAATGATAAATAGACCACTGGAATTTCTACTGTTGTTGGATAGTATGTAATGTATCCTTGTATCGTGCATATTCAAGACTTTGATTGCTCTCTCTCTCTCTCTCTCTCTCTCTCTCTCTCTCTCTCTCTCTCTCTCTCTCTCTCAGGTTAATAAGGTGACCAGTCAACTGATAACACTTGTCTTCGATGGTAGTTGGGAAACGAACGTGATTTTTCAAAAAAGAATTTTACCAGCTGTTTAGCCCCACTTGACTTCCTGACTCTAGTAGATTCACATCAACCGGGCATTTGATGTCTAGGCCAGTCCCTTACGACGCTCCTAAATTGGCTGTTGATAAGCCAATGACAGGGCTGGAAACTCTCAGACTCTCTCGAGAGTTCACATAGGCAGGATGTATATGTTCCGATTCTCCTGAGAAATACGTCTTTCAAACGTATCCCTCAGGAGAGGAGGAACATACATCCTGCCCATGTGAACTCTCGAGAAAGACTGAGAGTTTCCAGCCCTGTGATTGACTTATCAACAGCCAATTAGGAGCGTCGTAAGGGATTGCCCTCGACATCAAATGCCCGGTTGATGCGAATCTACAACTATAACCGTTCAGTCCCCCTTCATTCTGAGTCGTCCTCCGGTGTAATATAATGATATAATGATAGTAATTGATGATAATGGTAAGCTGAATATTATCATATTTCGCCACTGACACCTCAGAATCCTCTGATTTCTGGTAACCTCCCACCACCGATTTTCGACCCAACAATTCCAAACAATTTCATTGTTTCTCTATCAGTTCGCATCGCAGTGTGTCATCCGGTTAGAAGACCACCGGCCTGAGAATTCATTAGTCCGGAAAGGTAAGCCGTGTAAAGCTTATTATTAGTAAATGGGTCGCAGTCGAGACATCAGCTTAGTGTATCACGCCTTGATAATCCCCTTTATGATGTGCTCTTTAATAGGACTTCAGTTTGATTAACGCAGCGCTGATACTGTGTCTTTTTCTGCGTTGTTTCATGCCACGGGATTGAAACAGCAGTTGAGGGGGAGGAATACGTATGGTAATTGTTTGGCCGAATCATTCTCTCTCTCTCTCTCTCTCTCTCTCTCTCTCTCTCACTTTGTGTATGTCAGTGAATGTGAGAATGTTTGCCTGTTTTGTGATTTCTGACAGTTATTCATATAGAAAATCTTTGTTATTTTTATAGCATAATCTTTGATGTTATGTTGTTAATGCATAACCGAACTTGGTGAAAGATTTTCGTGTCGTCTCCTTATAAAACATTCTAGTTCATCATCGCCTCAGTTCCTCACTGGACGAGTGGGTTCCGTACTCGACTATCAATCTGGTAGCCCGAGTTCGCTTCCCGGGCCTGCCAGCAAGGCATCAGAGCAATTTACAACTGGTGATTAGAAATTCATTTCTCGATATAATGTGGTTCGGATCCCACAGTAAGCTGCAGGTCCCGTTGCTATGAAACCAGTTGGTTCCTAGCCACGTATAAAAATCTAATCCTTCGGGCCAGCTCAGTGATCTGGTTAAACTAAGATATACTTAACTTTGTCATTGCCTCGTGATATTCCCCGAGATACGCCTGTCTTTGGCAGGCCAGTTATTTTGAACAGGAAAAGGCTGTTAGCTATTTGTCAAATGAATATCCGCATTTAGGTACCAAAATATACTTTCCATTTGAAGATGTGCGTATTTGTTTATGTTCAAGCGAGTGTTAAATCGGAACAAAATTATTAATGTAAGTACCCTTCGCTGAAAGTAGAAAACAAAGAGACTGTTATTGATTATTATTAAGGTTTATTTTATTGCTGGCTGTGGCTTGATGAGGTAACTTTACTTTTGTTTTTCGTGTGTTTAAGTCGGATGAGAGAGAGAGAGAGAGAGAAAAAAAAAGTAATTTCCTGTGGGATGAAATTCTTTTGTCCGTCTACCATTTTTTGGTAGGCGGGAGAGAGATACTCTGGTTTTGGCGTCTTTGATTTCTTATTTGTCTGCTCTGATTTAGTTTGTAGGAAAATTTGTCATCAAATGGATAATCAGCCAATTTTGATGCGTTAGTCGTAGTTTAAGCTTTATATGAAAGATTAAGAAAATAAAATTGATCAGTTATTAAGAAATAAAATTTATCATTTATTAAGAAATAAAATTTAGCAATTGTTAAGAAATAAAATTTAGCAATATTAAGAAACAGAATTTATCAATTGTTAAGAAACAGAATTTATCAATTGTTAAGAAATAAAATTTATCTATTATTAATAAATAAAATTTATCAATTATTAAGAAATAGAATTTATCAATTGTTAAGAAATAAAATTTATCAGTTATTAAGAAATAAAATTTATCAATTGTTAAGAAATAAAATTTATCAATTATTAAGAAATAAAATTTATCAATTATTAAGAAATAGAATTTATCAATTATTAAGAAATTAAATATATCAATTATTAAGAAATAAGATTTATCAATGGGTGTGTAACTGATACAGTGTTAGGGCGGAGGTGAGGCCAAACAACTAAACATTTTGGATTACGATGAGGAATATAGATTAAAATAACATATACATTACGTTTTTTTTCTCTATCTTTTTTTTCCTGTATTCGAAACATTTGTAGTGACGAAACAACTCTCCAGAAAGTTGTTTTAAAGTTGTTTTCTTTAGGGGTTTAAGTCGGTTTTCGTGCCGTACTTTATCCGCATCAAGGAGCGCAACAACGCCGTTGAAATCGCATTAGCATCGAAATGAACCGAGTTTTGAATCAATCTCGGAGGCTTACCGTAGGAATGTTTGTTCAACATCGAAATTCCATTAAGAACACAGGAGCCGCGATTTGAGAGTTGAGATCCCATCTAGCGATGCTTCTGGAGGAGTTACAAGGAGTTACAAGGATTAGGATGTCTCAAAGACTTGTTAGTCCATCCGAGGAGACATCGTGTGCTCACTTATTTGTAGGAGCAGGTTTTACTGTGCATTCACAGTGTCCAAATGATTTTGTCTAGCTTTCTTTTAAACTCTTCCACACTGGTGCTGTTTACCACTTCTGGTGGCAGTTTATTCCACGTGTCACACATCTTTGTATGTAAAGAAGATCCCATAATGGGTTGTGGTGTATCTCTTCAGTTCTAGTTTCCATCCATTATTTCTCGACAACGCCGTTCGTAGGATTTGCATCGACTCCCGAAGAAAGTCCTACGGTTTCTGTGGGTTAGTGTAGGGCGAAGGAAAAGGAGGAATGTGGCTCCGCTCCGGATAATGAGGTTGGTAAATGGCTTCTCCCTCTGTTATGACAAGCTTATGAAATTCAAGGTCATGTTCTGTCGAATGCTAATGCCAGGCAACGACGGTTGCTCATTACGTATTCATGATATGCATTTCAGACTCTCTCTCTCTCTCTCTCTCTCTCTCTCTCTCTCTCTCTCTCTCTCTCTCTCTCTCTCTGATATCCTTTGTGTAGGATTGGAGGGCATAGGTGTTCTGTCCAATATTATTAACTTTTTTATTTCTCTCTGTGCGCGCGTGTGTGTGTGTGTGTGTGTGTGTGTGTGTGTGTGATGATATCCTTTTATTAACTTTTATTTTATCTCTCTCTCTCTCTCTCTCTCTCATATCCTTTGTGTAGGATTGGGGCATAACTGTTCTATCCAGTATTATTAACATTTTGTTTATTTATTTATTGCTGACATTTTCCCGCAAAATTATTGTTCTACGGTGGCTATTCTTTTTCTCGTCGTTCTCTCCTGAAAAATATTTTCATAATTTTTCTGCTGAAGGGCTTGTTCTTATTCTCTTCAGAGTGTGCTGCGTCTCTCTCTCTCTCTCTCTCTCTCTCTCTCTCTCTCTCTCTCTCTCTCTCTCTCTCTCTCTCATGTACACACGCACACACACATACACACACATACAAATATATATATATATATATATATATATATATATATATATATATATATATATATATTTGTGTTTTTATTCATTTGTTAGGTTAGACCTGTGATGCTAAAACATGAACACAGGAACGTTTGACATAAATACGTTTAAAACAGATTACAGTTTTAAATATTAGAAATTATTACAGTTTGATTTACCTGTACATTATTAAGAAGATTCTCCTTTTCATTTTGGTTGAGATGTAATTTTGGTACCGAAATTGATGAAATGTCTTTACGCATAGACTTGAAAGTGAACTTGATGCATGGGTAAGGAAAAATTATCCCAGTTAATAGTTTTTTATATGAAATCATATGAAAATATATCTGACAGGATGTTGAAGATATTACTGCTGATTTTAAACTATTTTTCAGTATCTGGTTCATCTTAAGATTGCATCTTGCACAATTGTTAGATCTGTTGCTAGCTCGTCATTATATCAGTTGGTCACAGAATGTAAATATGCATGGCATTAGTTCACCCCGGACTACTGATTTCACCACCTCGGACAGCTTGTAATCGTTCAGTTCCTGTTTACTGTTCTGCTCCAAAAGTTTTTAGGCCTACCCCAAACACCTTTTTTTTTCTTTTTTTTTCTCCAGGGGTGAATGTCTTATCTTAGACCTGCACAGACGCGAAGTAAACATTTCGGAATGTTTCCTTTTCCACTCTTCATTTTTATTGCCTGTGTACTCCTTGAACTTTTGGATACTGTTTGTTTTTAATTGCATATGTAAATTCACACGTAAGTATTTAGTCAATTTTATACTCTCTCTCTCTCTCTCTCTCTCTCTCTCTCTCTCTCTCTCTCTCTCTCTCTCTCTCTCTCCTACCAATTTGCGTTTCTTAAGGATTTTTTTCAATTCGTATTTTTGACGCCATTTCCCAAGAACTAATACTTCACGGTGCACCTTTATATCCTTAATCCAAGCCTTTCTTAATGACCCTTTCCTGCAGATTTTATGAGTCTGGGGACTGGGATTTCCTCATCACAGAGAGAGAGAGAGAGAGAGAGAGAGAGAGAGAGAGAGAGAGAGAGAGAGAGAGAGAGAGAGAGAGAGAGTCAACATCTTCCCTTTAAAACTGAGGCTCCAATTACTTTTGGTGAGGTGTTGATTTCTGGAGAATGGCAGGGCACTAAGTGATGAGAGAATATTTAATTTCATTGCTAGCGTGATTGCTAATTTAAAAGTCTTGCCTTATTCACCTGTCTTGGGTGACACGTCCTCTGAAGGTTGTAATGAGCAGTGTTTTGATGTTATGGCGAATAAGGGTTGTTAGTATTTTGTCATATATGTTTACTTAATTTATTGCTCACTTATTTGTTAAATTCACTGGTTGTATGAATTTTGATTTCAAGCATTTATCTATGAATTTAGCTGTTTATCTAACTAACTTTTTTTTATTCCCGGTTTACTGACCGCAGGTATACAGTGGTTGTTCTGTCTGTCAGTTTGTCTGGCCTAGTTTACGTTCTTCCACCCACTAAATACGAAGTTTTGGAACCGCCATGATTTTGGTGTCTCATGAGATTACACATAAAATAAGCAGTTTTGCGAGTGTTAGAAATATCCGAAAGACTCCTTATCACCAGCGACCACGAATGTGGATTAAGCTTAGAGGAAGAAAAAGATGATAAAGACTTAAGATCTCATATATTACATCTGCAAAGGACACATATAGAAGTCGAATGTCAAGGAGGAATTTCACCTTGGCTGTAACTCCAGAAATACACGAGTAAAAGATAGACGTCATATTTTGCATACATACCATGAGTTGATGTGCAGAGTAAATTTAATGTTTCAAGTCAAATTTAAAGGTGAATGATCAAGTAGGAATTTAATGTTGGCCATAACTCTTGAGCTATAGATGTAAACTTCATATTTGACATACACCTTCCAGAGGTACAATTAAGGGTTGCCATATCTTGCTTCTGCTAGTTTATTTCGTTTTGGGTTTATTTGAAAGGGAATTTCTACCATCATGATTGCTATTGCAGGACAGATGACATGCTATAAATGGTTGGGATAAATTCATTTTTAATACTAGGCAGTCTTAGTATGACTGGTGTAGAATACAGCATAGCAAGTAGTATACTAAATTTACTAAATATATACTGAACTAAGCAGGCAATAAACTAAACTAAATCAAGTTTAGCCACTAGGAAGCATTTTGTATGAAACGTTTTAAGTGATTAAACCTGCCATGTCACATATGTCTTCTTTGC
>NC_087208.1:61488771-61496271 GCF_015104395.2 Macrobrachium nipponense | reverse complement strand
GAACCTACCCATGTGAACTCTCGATAGAGACTGAGAGTTTCCAGCCCTGCGATTGGCTTATCAACAGCCAATCAGGGGCGTCGTAAGGGACTGGCCAAGACATCAAATGCAGGGTTGATGTGAATCTACTATAGTGTGTTGTCCATTTCGAAGCTCTCTGCTTGAGACCGTGTAACTGCTTACTTTCAAATTCCTGATAATGATTACGGGAAGAATGATATCATGGACAATAAGAACACAACTCCTCTCAGGGGGCGGAGTTTTAATTGCAGTTACCAAAGATTAAGTTCGCTCGTAGTATGCTACCAGGAGCACTTTGACTCCATTATGTAAATGAAATTGATTCTGCCGAAGAATTAAAGGGCATTCTCACTGATTCTCTAGTTGGTAATGTTGCATAGATTACAGAGGAGGAATACAGTTCTGTTGATGCGGTCGTTCATATCTTTCTGTGCGCGCGTAGTCGCCGGAAATGTTGGAAATTGAATGGTAATGGGAATGGGAATGACTGTTCCTTATGCAGGATGCTTAGAGAGGGATTCAGTTTGAAGTCCAGTCGCTTTTTCTCATTCATGACAACTACCGGTGCTTTGCGTTAGGTATCAAGTGTTCCCATCTACCAGGTACACATATTTTGCCATTGCTCGGGCGCACGTACGTATGGACTCATTCACACAGTCACTGTATATATATATATATATATATATATATATATATATATATATATATATATTTATAATCTAACGCGAGTGAATAGGGAATACATGTGTTGTTTAGTAGTCTGTACATTTCGTGTAAATGCGTTTCGAAATTTAAAGAAAAATTACGGTTTACGATTGGTCATGTCTCCATTCTTTTGATTTTGGTTTTATAGCCTTTGTACATTCCGCGTTTCAAAGAGTTGAAGTGTACTAACAATAGTGTCACGGAAGTATCATCAGATTATTTCGCTAATAACCCCTTCAACCCCACCTTCCCTCTTATGACCAAGTATGCTCAGTGGATCCCCAAGCCAACTCCTCCTCTTATTCAATACCTTTCAGCTAGTAGATCCTCAAATCGGACCCCTTTCCCCCCCCCCAAAGCCCCCAAAACCCCACCTGTCTTCCACCCTTTCCCAGCTGGTAGGGATGACAGGTTCCCCAAGTGTGCACCTAGCCCACTTTTTACACTTTTTTTTATCTATAATACAGGTGTCCTTTTCACGTCAGATATCGGAGAATATACGTTCTTTCTGTAGACAGTGCAGAACATCATGGGAACCGTCTTATGTTGACATTGTTTTCCCACACCTGGCTCTTGAATGTATTCTGAATATGCTGACGACACGCTTGGCTATGGGTCTCTCTTTGTACGCCTTTAAAAATAAATATACACATTCTCATTTTCCACACGTACACATACACGCGCATATATACTCATGTGGCCTTTGGATGGAACTATGTGCCTGGCGGTTAGTCGATTGTGTGGCATTTCTGTCAAGGTACAGGGTATATGAAGCTAGCCACCTTATCGCAAAGCGACTCGTTTGTAACTGGAGGATTATTGATGCTATGTGTTATACACACACACACACACACACACACACACACACACACACACATATTATATATATATATATATATATATATATATATATATATATATATATATATATCTGTTTGCGTGTGTGCATGTATGAATATGTATAAATGGCGATGCCTACTAGAAGTTCCAGTGTTTTATACTCATTGTGGAGTTCCTTTGTTGTTGCTCTTAATCGTATATTTCTTTTTCCTCCAAGATTTGAGATGGAAATACATAGACAGTTTTGAAGGACCTTCAAAATTGATAATTAATCAGGCCTATGGCAGGGCCAATGAAACTTTTGGAGAGACAACCTTTCACCACAGTGCCTGGCTTGAACAAATTCGTTCTGTTGCAGTCAAATCCAGTGAATGGATTGTTCTTGCGCTCTTTGAAATGTGATTGAGTCGTGTATATATATTATGGCTTTCCTATCTATTCTATAATTTTCTTATTTACTCCTGACAGAGTAGGAAGTATAGTTTTTTCATCTCTTGGGAAAAAATGCTTCCTTGTCATCACAACTTCTGCTCGTTAGAAGGGATTGCATCTAGAATTGGTACAAGGATGAACCGCCGTACTTAAGGTGCTTATGAAGGGAGACCTTTCTTCTCTTCCATCTGTTTCTTAGTTAGTGACCACTTTTTATTTTATTAGGTAAATAATTTGACAAAAGGAGACATCTTGGAAGAAAATATCTTAAATTTTGCGTATAACTTTAAGCTTGGCCTTAAATTTTTAGATTCTGAGACGCAAGTCTTTATTGACGGGATTTATATTCCACTAATGAATTCCTCTCGGTTGGCACCAAGGTTGGTGACCTTGTTACCTTGACCATGATCTCCATAATGAAAAGAAAAATAGCTTCTATCTAGGGTACTCGGACTTGCCTAGCACTCAGAGAAAAAAAAATCCTTGAAAAAGGAACCTACCAATTTTTCAATATATTTTCATGGATATTCAACGATTTTATCGAAATCAAAATTGCCTTGTTATCTACCTGTGTAGTGGACATTTATTATCTGCCTTTGTAGAAGACATTTACAGTTTTCTTGGTTAACGAATGATTTAGTATTAAACGCCGAAGTTCTGATGAAATTTATTCTCAGCTTTGGAATGATTCTAAATGCATAACAATTTACATTTTTATTGTATAAACTTGCAAGACTGTAAATTCCCGACTTCTGGAGAGAATTCTCCAATAAATTTTATACCTTTTTCCTCTCTATCGGAAGGAGATGAGGAGTGATATTGGCAAAAGTGCGGCATTATCAGATTTTCTCTTCCAGCTTTTCTTTTTCTTCTTATCTGGACTTTGATCTTCATAATATTTTTCTTCACTGTAAAATGTTTATGTAGTTTTTGGAAACCGGTGATGAGTTTCAGTACTGTATGCATAACTTATAGCATTATTATTATTATTATTATTATTATTATTTTATTATTATTATTTATTATTATTGCTTTTCCAGGCGCCTTTTCCAAGGCGCCGTTTTGGTTTCGTTGGGTTGGTTGTGCTGGTGGGTGTTGGTGTTCGTACCCCATCAGTTTTCTGGCTCCTGCATGCAGGTTATTTGTTTCTGCGATACTGGTGGTGTGTATTATTTCTCAGTAATGAATTATTATTATTGACTTATTGAGATTAATGCAGATTATTATTATATTATTATTTTTTTTTTTTTTTTATTTTTTTTTTTTTTTTTTTTTTTTTTTTTTTTTTTTTTTTTTTTTTTTTTTTTTGCTCTATCACAGTCCTCCAATTCGACTGGGTGGTATTTATAGTGTGGGGTTCCGTTTGGGTTGCATCCTGCCTCCTTAGGAGTCCATCACCTCTTCTTACTATGTGTGCCGTTTCTAGGATCACACTCTTCTGCATGAGTCCTGGAGCTACTTCAGCCTCTAGTTTTTTCTAGATTCCTTTTCAGGGATCTTGGGATCGTGCCTAGTGCTCCTATGATTATGGGTACGATTTCCACTGGCATATCCCATATCCTTCTTATTTCTATTTTCAGATCTTGATACTTATCCAATTTTTCCCTCTCTTTCTCTTCAACTCTGGTGTCCCATGTATTGCGACATCAATGAGTGATACTTTCTTCTTGACTTTGTCAATCAACGTCACGTCTGGTCTATTTGCACGTATCACCCTATCCGTTCTGATACCATAGTCCAGAGGATCTTTGCGTGATCGTTTTCTATCACTCCTTCAGGTTGGTGCTCGTACCACTTATTACTGCAAGGTAGCTGATGTTTCTTGCACAGGCTCCAGTGGAGGGCTTTTGCTACTGAATCATGCCTCTTTTTGTACTGGTTCTGTGCAAGTGCCAGGGCATTCACTTGCTATTGGTATTTATGGTTTCACTTTTCGTATTGCACTTCCTACATATTGGGAGAGATGTTATTTCCGTCTATCGTACTTTGAACATCTGGTTTTAGGGCTGCCATCTTGTGCCGCTGTTATCATTCCTTCAGTTTCCTTCTTTAGCTCTCCCCTCTGTAGCCATTGCCAATTGTCATCGCTGGCTAGTTCTTTAGTCTGTCTCATGTATTGTCCGTGCATTGGTTTGTTGTGCCAGTCCTCTGTTCTTTTTCTGTCTTTCTCCCTGTCTCTGTATATTTCTGGGTCTTCGTCTGCTTTTATTAGTCCTTCTTCCATGCACTCTTTAGCCACTCGTCTTCACTGGTTTTCAGATATTGCCCCAGTGCTCTGTTTTCGATGTTGACGCAGTCCTCTATACTTAGTAGTCCTCTCCTCCTTCCTTTCGTGTTATGTATAGTCTGTCCGTATTTGCTCTTGGGTGTAGTGCTTTGTGTATTGTCATATGTTTCCTGGTTTTCTGATCTATGCTGCGGAGTTCTGCCTTCGTCCATTCCACTATTCCTGCGCTGTATCTGATTACTGCACTGCCCATGTGTTTATGGCTTTTATCATATTTCCGGCCGTTTGAGTTTTTTGACTTGAGTATTATATTATTAATTATTATTATTATTATTATTTATTATTATTATTATTATTATTATTTTGTTTGATTAGTTGCTATCACCGGTATTTATCACTTGGCAACTACCGTTTCCGTACCCATCACCTAAAGTCACTGACTGTCATTTGCATTGAAATCGTTGCTTATATTACTGCAAGTAATTTTTACGTCTCTAACTTGAATATCCGCCTCACTAGTGACTTTTCCACTGTTTGGAAAGATGGCAGTTTTAAGAAAAGCGAAGCACATAGACTCTGGTATTCCGTCATATTCTGTAAATTTTGTTTTCGTCATCAAAAGGAATTGCTTAAATCCTGCCAAACCGTTTTGAGCATTTTACAGAATTCTATATTTTTGCTGTCATGACGTTTTGTATTCCTTCACCCTTTAGAGCAGGAAGCAGAATTAGTCATCTCGTAATTAATTCGTTCCTTCCGTACTTAAGTATTTAGATATGGTTATCTGTTCCCATCGCGTTTTTTTTAGAATTAAATTGGCAATTATTTTCTTTTGGTACCTCCTTCTCCAGCCCCAACCTCCTCCCAAGACTCGCCCCTCCTCCTCCTCCTCCTCCTCCTCCTCCTCCTCCTCCTCCTCTTCCTCTTCTTCTTCTTCTTTCTCCTCCGCCTAATCAGATTCATTAGGCTAGTTAGAGCTTCGGTTCGAATTCTAATGAACATGATTACAATTGTAACCATAGTGAACGGATGTCCATAACGAATAGATTTTAAATTGTTGTGAAAGAAGCGAATGGGGAAGAGAGGTAGAGGGATTAAGACGATTGATCAAGAAAGAAAGAAGAAAGCAAGATATAGAAAAAAGAAAGAAAATAGAACTCTTGTCCTGTTTGTATATAGGACAGAAAGAGAGCGAGAGAGAATTTAGTGTTGTCAACTTGAATAGAATTTGTATTAGAGCTTATTAGGTTTTATCAGCATTTGCGTATCGGTATTGTATTTTCTGATGACAATTCTGAAAATCATGGAGAGAAAATCCTTTTACTCTTTCATTAGCAAAATGTTGCCAGCCACTATTTTCTCATATATTGTACTGAGGACAATGGAAATCCATGATCGCCAACGCATTGGGCACACATAATATGAACACTGCAGTTTGCAAGTCTTTTTTTTATGATCTGTGGACGAATTGTATTCGTGGCGTTTGGTACCCAAGCGAAGTCCGAGTTCATGTCTCCTAATTAATGCATCCACTGAAATGCAAGACTGGAAGTCTCAGGTTAATTACCAGATTTTTTTTTAAATCCGTCGACATCGCTATTGTTTTGCCAATTTTGAATGCAAGTGTACGCTCCGACGACAACACCAAGACATAATATGCGGTACGGGAAAATTCAGATGATAAATTCTGACTGTCAAAGATTCAGAAGACATAGCAGTAAAAAAAAGTTATATTAACTGTGAAAGGGTTTGTTATTGGAAGGAGGTGTATACATAAAGACTAAAGAATGCAACGGTTCTGAATATAACAAAATAGAGACAGTGTTTTGGTAGAGTTAGTATTATGAAAGATTTTTTGAATATAGAGGATTTAGAGAAACAGATCTGAATGAAGCGAGAGCGGAAGCGCTTAATGTAGATTTAAGAAAGTTCGAAGAACTGATTAGGGCAATAAAAAAGAGAAAAATTGAAATCGAATAAAAATACTAAGGATTGATAGGTCAGGGTGTTTAACTTACGTCTTGAAGAGGGGGAAGGTTTCAAAGCAATGTGTAAGACGAACAGCTGGTCTGTTGTACAAGGCAAAAGTTGACTTGAGTGGTTGTAAGAATTTCAGACTCAACCTTACTCTGTGCACACGAGAATGGGAATGTGCATGGTATTGTTTACGGCGAGAAAAGAAGGACTGTGATCCGACCATTGCTGTTTAATGTTTTTTTTTTTTTTTTTTTTTGTTTTTTTTTTTTTTTTATAGAGGGCGTGGTGAGAGGGTCAGGGAGAGAGCACAAGTATGGGATTATGGTAAGATACTGCTTAGACTGATAAAAAAAGTCGAGGAGATTTAGGTGAATTACCAAGAGTGGAAGCCTGGAAAATGAAACAGGCAGTGTTGGTATGGTTCTTGGGAGAACGGAATCCATTGCCCCATATAGGTATTTAAGGGTAAGCAACTGAGGATGGTTGTACTCAAAGAAGTTAGCACATTATTACGAAAGGTCTTTTGTGTGAGGAAGTTTGTCGGTGACAGCAGAAGTTGGCACAAGGAAAGATGATCGTGTTCTTTCGTCTCCTTGGAAGCGAATGAAAATAAGAAAGATTGAAGGTGGAAATTTTTGAATTAGTTCATGTTACGTTTTACGATGAATTGACAGAGTGAGAAATTTAGTGATATGATGGAGATTCTGTAAAAAAAAAAAAAAAAAAGATTAGCATAAGTGAAGAGGTGGTTTGGACACGTGGGGAAAACGAAGGGTGAATGAGTTGGTGAAAAAGTTTAGTTAGGGAGTTATGGCCTCAGGAAGGAGATGGCGACTTAGAAACCTCTCGCTAAAAGGTGTGGAAGAGGGACGATTGGAAATTCATCAATATTCAGAAAGAAAGGAAGTGTTCAGCAGATAAATATGATACTTAAACCGTCCACTTAACTCTCCAAACTCTAATAATGATTTCGACAGAGAGCATAAAAGCTCAGTTGATTACTTTGTCAATAGAAATGACTATCTCACGTTGGAGCCAAGTAATCGCGCGAATAATGACGTTAGAAGTGTTTGTCATTGCACTGCTTAAACTCTCATTGACACGATTGGGAAACGTCCGTTTAATACGCCGTGTAATTAGGATATCTGTTTATTGGCAAACGAGGTCCAGGAATTCGGTTATGATGCCACCGGGCGTCGGGTGGGATGTCATCTAACGAGTGTTGTTTGTATGGTTGCTTGTCCTTGTGTCTTATTGGCTGTCTTTTCTCTCCCGCCCCGTTTGCTTTGAAGTGGAGC
>NC_087208.1:61476271-61483771 GCF_015104395.2 Macrobrachium nipponense | reverse complement strand
CACCTCTTAACGTGATTGGTGAATTGTTGCTTGGTAATAGATAATTTATGCCCGTTGTGCCTCAGGCTTTTCAAAAATTTCCGAGTGAAGTGATTGAAGTCCTGATAAAAAAAAATAACTTAAATGTCATTCTTTTGACAGTTGGGCGCTTTGGGCGCTTGCCAGTGACCAGCCCTCGTCATTTGGATGTAAACCAATTCGATTATGGAGAAATCGGCGTCGTCCAAATTTGATTAGTATAGAATTTGAGATAGGGGTTTACATCACATGTAAATGCAACAGATTTTGTGTGTGTGTGTGTGTGTCTCCTCCTCCTCCTCCTCCTCCTCCTCCTCCTCCTCCCCTAGATCTTTTAGTGAATTCAGTTGGTTACCTTTTAAAATCCTACTTTTTGTAAAGGAAATAGATTCTTTCTCTCCTTCTCTCTCTCTCTCTCTCTCCTCCTCCTCCTCCTCCTCCTCCTCCTCCTCCTCAAAATCCTACCTCCTCCCCTAGATCTTTTAGTGAATTCAGTTGGTTACCTTTTAAAATTTCCTACTTTTTGTAAATGCAATAAGATTTCGGTCTCTCTCTCTCTCCTCTCTCTCTCTCTCTCTCTCCTCTCTCTCTGCTCTCCATCCTCCCCTTCCTTCCTCCCTCCGCCTCTCCTCCTCCTCCTCCTCGTCTAGATCTTTTCAGCTGTCTGATTACATTGGGAAGAATTTGGTTGCACTATACTTTTATTACCCTATATGCAGCTACCCCTAAAATGTTTTTGGATTAAAAAGTAGTGGGTTTTAAGGAATGCCGTCACCATATCTAGCGGCATCATAAGTACATACGAGTTCTCTCTCTCTCTCGGTCTCTCTCTCTCCTCTCTGGCTCTCTCTCGCCCCCTCTCTCTCTCTCCTCTCTCTCATGCGCGCGACCCACTTGTTCCCAAGAGGAAGTGAAACAGCCGATATAATTTTTTTACAATTTCTCTCGAACGCAGAGCCATTTTATTGCATGTCCTTTTCGCATGTATGATTTTGAAGCGAATTGTTTTCACAAAGGATAAAACCTAGTATGTTGATTTTTATGCTAGGTCTATCTCCTGGGAGTTACATATATTATTTCCTGCGAAATAAAACTTGTGTGTTGTTGGAAATATTTTTTTCTCTGCTTTTTTAGCTTTTAACTTTTCGTCATAATTATTCTTTCTCAAACGGATTTAAAGTTTCACCTTCTCAGCTGATCCAGATTTAAATATAAATCGTGGTAAAGGTGAATATAGTAGAAGTGATAAAAGACAATCTAATTTGTCAGAAATTGGAATTTAAGTTTGCATGTGTGTTGCAAAGTATTTATTCTTAGTCTTGTGTGAAATGGTTAAGGTCTTTCCCCATTCTTTGTGTCAATTTTGATGAAGCACAAATCCACAGTCAATGTGTGTCCATAGCTGTCAAAACATATTCGGCTAAGTGGAATGTCTAAAGTGCTTTATAAGATAGCAAATCTTGTTTTTCTTTGGATTACTGTCACGTAGCTATTATTGCAAAGATCGAACGGTCTTCTCTTTTCATGGTGATTTGGACGTAGCTCCTTTTTGTTTCAGTTTCACTTCAAATATATCTTATCTGAAAGGTTTACTTTACTTTCAATTATTTTTAGGGTTCCTTACAGTATTCCTTAAATCATAAATTCTAGAATAAGTTGAATGTAAAACTTTCAACTGTCAGTTGTATCCGCTGGAGATAAAGATTCTTCATTGAAAGGAAACTTATCTAGAGCTTCTTTTACCTTTTAGTTTTTCCTCTATTTAATTCACGCGATTCATCTCGTAATTCAGAGGAAGGGGATGCGTCGTTCTAAAGTCAGTGATGACATAACAAATATCATAAATTTTTATGTGTAAATTGCTTGATTGGAACGCCCCTTCGCTACGCAGCTGGTGATGTTGAGAGAGGGGAGGGGCAATATATAATTACTATGGTACATATATATATTATATATATAATTTCTTTTCTCCTAAAGCTAAATTGAAACCTAGGTATTTAGGTAGGTCATATGGAGCTGGAAGGAGATTTGAAACCGATATATATATATATATATATATATATATATATATATATATATATATATATATATATATATATATATCTTGTATGGTCACTAGGTGCCTTATATTATTATTATTATTATTATTATTATTATTATTATTATTATTATTATTATTATTATTATTATTATTATAGTAAGTGGGTAGGACACCCTCTTTGAAGCATGTCTAATAATTAAGGTTATTGCCACTTCAGCGGCATTGATCTTGTAAAGGTTCTTCTCTATTCGTCTGATAACGGCTTTCTCGTTGTCACTAAGACTGGTGAGTAACACACCTCCTATGTTGGGGATCGTAAAAGCAGGGATGTAGCGAGTATAAAATTCATTTCATAAACGTAAGCGAAATGTGAGGTGTGAACCCGTAGACTAGGGAAGAACCTCTACATATGAGTGCCATTGAAACATTATTATTATTATTATTATTATTATTATTATTATTATTATTATTATTATTATTATTATTATTATTATTATTATTCAAAATATACGAAAATTCAAATAGAACAGGCTTAAAACAATATTAGTTCCCAAAACCCCTAGTAAAAAAAAAAGTAATAAATAACACATGAAAAAATAAAATCATCGTTAGGTAAACCTACTCATACTTATCTTCTCTAACAATATTGGCTGAAGTGCCGGTTTCCTTCTTACCTAGGCCTTGCAGTTAAAATTGACATCACCGTTGGTATGTATCCAGTTTCCCCGTCATTCATAAGTTACATTTCAGTAGAAAGATTCCATTATCGCTTCAGGGATCAGAACGTTCTACTTCTGTTCAGGTATCATGGTGTCACAGTGTTCAGTACTTGAGGCCTTTTATTCCCTTATACTACTGGCAAGAGTAAGGAACAGTCTTCATGGCAATGTTAATAATGTTGATTTTGATGTATCGCTACTTATCTTCCGTTGTTGGTTTAGGTTAATATTTTTGTGGGTAAATTTTTAGCCTTCTCTTAGCAGCGCTGTTTTTTTACATAACTTTTGGAAAATTGCGTATTGGCTTTTTTCCTCGTTCCATGTAAAACAATTTTTTAATAATAATAATAATAATAATAATAAATAACTTTTTAAAGGAAGACTATCATGTCAAGTGGGAGAATCTCTCTCTCTCTCTCCTCTCTCCCCGCCCCTCTCTCTATCTCCCTCCTCTCTCTCTCTCTCTGAATTATAATAATAACAATAATAATAATAATAATGATAATAATAATAATATTTTAAGAAACACTATTCTGTCAAGTGAGAGACAAACTCTCTCTCTCTCTCTCTCTCTCTCTCTCTCTCTCTCTCTCTCTCTCTCTCTCTCTCTCATATAACAGATGAATTAATATTTTGTGTCACAAGTTACTCCTAATGAGGCGTTGATTAATGAGCCTCTGGGAGATTAGCGACGGGGTTAATCGAAGTGGATTATTCCTCGTGGATTTTATGAAGACAGTGAAGTTGTCGACCCTCTCTCTCTCTCTCTCTCTCTCTCTCTCTCTCTCTCTCTCTCTCTCTCTCTCTCTCTCCTCTCTCTCTCAACCATATAGAAAACGGGACTAGTGGTATATTTTTACATTTACAATTTATATTCGTAGCTATAAAGCATTTGTCCTGATTAATAGTAAGGGACTTACTTTAATAAGTAAGGGAAGACTCACATGACAAGCCTAAGAACTGGATTTTTATGTTTTGTTTTCCTGATGAGGCTTATTTAGAATTTGCTCACTTCTAATTCTCCTAGATTTAATTGTCGCATTTCAAGCTAAATTGTTTGAGTTTTTATCACCTCTATTTTACCCTGAGGATTGGGTTCTCAGTTGAATATTTTATTTCTTTTATTATCATTATTTAAATTAAAAATCTATTAGTTTGATCTCTTGCTAACTAATATCGCTGGGAACGTAAGTGGAGCTGTAGTGATATCTTGAGTCAAACAATACACAGCCCAATTCCCATTAAGATAGCAAATATATTGAATAAGACTTAAGAATTTGGAACTCGTTCTATCCCATGAAAACTTTTTAAAAATCTGGACTAAATGCCGGCGTCGTTTTTAGAATCAAATTCATACTTACTGACAATCACGACAAACTAAGTTCTACAATGGAGATTAAATCACACACTCTTTAACTGCCAGAATTTTGCTTAGTCATCGGAAAGCAGAGATATTAGAGTAATTTTGTAGATTTTTAAATCTACAAAAAGCAACAGTCCCAACTCTGTTGGATCAAGCTTAAAAACCATTATCTATGGATCTGGGACATCTAAGGTACATTTTCTTTATTATTATCTGATGATTGAAATGTGCTAAGAAGACACTCGAGCAGTGTTTAGGAAGTTCGTTGTACATAAGACTAAATCGTCAACAGCTAAATTTCCTCTGACTTTTGCCTGTCTTCCTGTCCAATTTCCCACGCAATTTGCTATTCGTTCAAGGGATATTCAAAATATCCTGGAAAACTTGTTATAGATGGGGTAGCGTTTATAATTTCTGGAAAGGTGTATTTGATCTTTTCTCCCAAACATTGCCCATTTTGTCTTTTATTCCAAATACCTTTCTGCATGTAATATGGTGGTTGTTCCAAAGTGTGTAGATTACAACATTTGCAGACTGATCATCATTCTTCCTCTACTTTCCAAAGTGGCTTGAAAATTTGTCTTTAAACCATTCTTAAAGTACCTAGAATATAGAAATTGCATCTGCTGGCCAGTATACCTACGAGAGAGAATTGCGATGACTTTGTTGGTCTAAATGTTTCAATACAAAACAAAGTGCACAACAGATGAAGGTCAAGACTGTGGTTCACGCTGATTGTGGAACCACTTTTTGCTAGTTGAACTTCTAGGCTCTTTCACATGAACTTTATAACAAAGGTTTTTAAGGTTGTTTGCTCGAATTCATTCATATTTGCTTTAAGGTAAAATAAGCAAAAAATTCATTTTGACAGAGTTTTTAGTGAGCCTAGACTTCTCATTTCTGGTGTCCCTCAGGTGGGTGTTCTGTGACTTGTCAGAGTTTAGTCTAATGATATGACTGTTAAGTCTAGAAAATGCAACTCCTTTTGCTGTTATTCGTTCCTCCCCGGTGCAAAAGAAGGTTGCTGTCGACTTTGAAAGAGAAATGAAGGGTGATTAGTAAATGCTACAGTCACCAATAACTAAGATGATCTTTATTAGTGTGTCTCATATACTATTCCCGGTCCATGATTGCCTTTTACAGATAAAAGAAATGATATGATTCAGTATTACTTTATACACCAACCTATAACATTTACAACACTTGAGAGGTATATCATCTGAATTAACATTGTTCCTAAGACATTCAGTAGTCGTAGATGCTGTGTTAATGCCATGTGATTCATTATTATTTTTCTATTATATATTTGCTTTTTTTTAAACCAGATTTATCGCTGCGTTGATTTCTGTTGTTTATATTTTTTTTTCATAATGATAGTAATTATCATTAGGATCGTCACTTCAAGTTCTCCTCATTGAAACTCTTCTGTGACCTCTGCATTTTAGCGTGGAATTTTTATTACACCATTTTGCCTTGTATAGAGTACGTGCTGCTCTCTTTGTAGTCTCCACATTCTGCTGAGGCGCCTCACTTTCACACCCTCCAGTACAAGATGTCTTTCTTGCTTTGGGCTGTAAGACCCTGTAATTGTCTGGCCCGCATCGCTTGCTTGTGTGTGAATGATTATAACTTTAATAGCTTGTTATCTCTTTCCCATTGTTTTAGTCTGGTTCTACATGAATTTTTGCTCTTTTTGAATAATAATAATAATAATAATAATAATAATAATAATAATAATAATAATAATAATAATAATAATAATAATAGTTGATTTGAGATTAGCTGAAATTCGATTGGCTGGTAGAGGATCAGTGTACTAATCCCCTAACAACCAACTCAATAATAATAATAATAATAATAATAATAATAATAATAATAATAATAATAATAAGTAATTATTATTATTATTATTATTATTATTATTATTATTATTATTATTATTATTATTATTATAAGTAGCACGGAAAAAGCCGCTATTCGGAAAATAGAGAAGAAACTCTACAAGTGTAACGCTGCTGAAGTAGTCATTACTTTCAATAAAGTATGCTTGAGAGAGGGTCTGCTTCTTCCTAAATACAATAATAATAATGATAATGATAATAAATCTCGTAGATTTAATACTTGCATTCTTCTCTCATTCCCATTTTCCTTTGAGCTTGTTTCAGACGTCTTTATTGCAGGCTGGTGTCATTTTCTAACTGACAGAGCCTGACGTCGTATAAGTTAATTAAACAATAAAGGGCATCCTATTGCCCTGCATGTCTCTGCCGCGGACGGGCATCGTTTGAAACGAGTAGTAACTGCCGAGCCTTCTTTATGGTATGCCCCCATGACTCTCTGGTCTGACTTGGCATGCAACCCTCTCTCTCTCTCTCTCTCTCTCTCTCTCTCTCTCTGTATGCAACTTTATCGTCTAATCTCACTCTCCCTTTCTTCTTTCTTTCGCTATATGAAACAATTCAATCGTCTACAATCTCTCTCCCTTTCTCTCTCTCTCTCTCTAATCGCTACGCTTTATCTGAGTATGCAGCTTTAATCTCAACTCTCTCCTCTCTCGCTCTCTATCCTCCTCCTCTATCTCTCTCTCTCTGTAATTTGGGGAGCGAATCCAGTCGAAATGGTGCCCTCTCTGCATATGTATTATTCATTTCCTAATTAGTGATTCGTTCTTTCTTGCTCTGTACTTGTTCGTCTTCCGTTCGTCGATTTTACTCATTATTCTCAAGAGAAATCCACTCGTTGAAGTTTTTTTTTCTTGGGTTTTAAGACGTCTTGTCATTCTTTTGTCCCCCTCTTATATTAGATTGTATGACGCTCT
Organism: Macrobrachium nipponense; assembly: GCF_015104395.2. Taxonomy (NCBI): domain Eukaryota; kingdom Metazoa; phylum Arthropoda; class Malacostraca; order Decapoda; family Palaemonidae; genus Macrobrachium; species Macrobrachium nipponense. Next base: position 61,476,812 of record NC_087208.1, on the reverse strand, counting down.
TCTTTTGATTCCTTTTTTTAGCTTACGTTTTCCCATTTTTGTATATAAGTTTCTTCCATTTTTATTTGCCCTTTGTCCTTTAATATAGCCTTTATTCTGTAAATCTTTCTTTTTTCCTTACTTTCTGTTAATTCCTTTTAACTTTATCTTTCTGTTGTTCCCCATTCCTCGTATCGCCACATAAAGAGTGACACTGGTCAGCCCATTAGTACTATAATGGACTTCATTTTTTCCTATTTACTTGGTTGGGTGCTGGACCTCATTTTTTCCTATTTTACACCTTGGTTTTGGGTGCCTGAACTCATTTTTCCGCAATAACATCGACAAGACGTAACGGTCGTTTCAATGTTGAGAGAACATTGTAGCCAAGTGTTATTTGCATGCTACGTGTGCAGTGTAGGAATATTGCTTGTGTGATTTATTTTCGCATAGACTACTCATAGCTTTTAATATTATTCAATGTCGAGTGATATTCTTATGAAACAAGTTTCCACGACAAACAGAAAACAAGGAGAAATAAAGTTATAAAAAGGCCTAATAA
>NC_087208.1:61451271-61468771 GCF_015104395.2 Macrobrachium nipponense | reverse complement strand
TTTTCACGGTATTGACGACGTTATATGGTATTTAACTTTGAGGATAAAGATAAATCTCTGTGTCGTCAGTAGTTTTCATGGCCATTTTTCTTGTTGTTGATGATTGCAGCGATGTTAACGCTGCTAATGGTAATGCTGCGGTTCCAAATGTTGTTGTTTTTGTGAAATTGTAGATCGGTTGATGTTTATGTTGTTGATGTTGTGACGGTGTTGATGTTTACGCTCGGTAATGGTAATGATGCCGTTCCAGACGCTTTGGGTTTCGTAGAAAATGCTAATTGATTATTGTTCGTGTTTCGATAAACATATTGTTTATGATCTTAAATGCAGTTTCAGATGTTGTTGTTGCTGTATTTAAATGCAGTTTCAGATATTGTTGTTGCTGTATTTAAATCCAGTTTCAGATGTTGTTGTTGTATTTAAATCCAGTTTCAGATGTTGTTGCTGTATTTATATGCAGTATCAGATTTGTTGCTGTCTTTGAATGCAGTTTCAGATTTTGTTGTTGCTGTATTTTAATGCAGTTTCAGATTTTGTTGTTGCTGTATTTGAATGCAGTTTCAGATGTTGTTGTTGCTGTATTTGAATGCAGTTTCAGATGTTGTTGTTGCTGTATTTAAATGCAGTTTCAGATGTTGTTGTTGCTGTATTTAAGTGCAGTTTCAGATGTTGTTGTTGCTGTATTTAAATGCAGTTTCAGATGTTGTTGTTACTGTATTTAATTTCAGTTTCACATGGTGTTGTTCCTGTGTTTAAATGCAGTTTCAGATGTTGTTGCTGTATTTAAAAGCAGTTTCAGATGTTGTTGTTGCTGTATTTACAAACAGACTGGCGGTGCCTGATGTCATGATGGTATTGATATTAACAGTGATATTGATACTGGTGCTGTTTGTTAATCAGAAGTAATCGGAGATTTGTTACTGCTTGCAATGTGATTAAAAGGCGCACGGAAACTGGGGACTCTTCAATATCCCGTACTGTTTCAGATAGAAGCGTTACTATGTGCATAACTTATCCCAGTCGATTTCAAACTGGACACTTTAATGTATGCATGAAAGCGAGGGAGAGAGATCAGTTGCGAGGGACAGTTGTTTTGCTTGCAGTATCAAATTACCATATTAGTGTCTGTTACGATTAACTAGTATTGCATGCCGTATGAATGTGGAATGAAATGCAAAGGATATGTTTAGTTGACGTGAATAATTATTAGATATTTAAAGGTACAGTAGATTATGTGCTTTTAGATAACATTGAAGTCTCATTACACTTTAATTCTTCACAAGAGACATTAATGTTGTGTTAATTGTACTTTGTAAGTTTTTCCAAATTTGTTTTTGAATTCTATCATTTTAAGAGGCAGTGTTTCAATTACGGAACAATGTTATGTATGTTTTATTATTATTCGTTGATCGTATTCAGTGGTGTATGCCGGAAGATTTTCCATTTCCATTTATTCAAACTGTATCTCAGATATACAAAACTGACAGGTTGTTTATTTTTTGTCGGTAAAGCTGCTTACGTAAATGAATAACTCAGGAATATTATTATGACGTGTGTATCTGATCACTCTCTAGACTCGCTTCTTAAACACCAGATTTCTTGAAGTATAGTGAAAAGTAGTCCCCTTGGTAATGTATCATTCTCTGATTGGCTTAGTACGTATATGTTCCGTTCATGCTTATTTAATTTTGGAGCTTGTTCATACCTATTCACTTTCTTATTTAATCTTCAGATCGTAGTGTTTATCACTGAACCATGACAGTTGTTTTGAGATTCTATATATATAATATATATATATATATATATATATATTTATATATATTAAAGTGTATACATGCATAATACATACATACGTATACATACATACATATATATATATATATATATATATATATATATATATATTAATCAAAATGGTATAATATTGTCTTGAAAAATAGTAGGTTCGCTAATCTTGACATGATCCACCTTGCCAATAATGTTTCCATTTTCGTCCATTTCTGTCTCATTCTATTATTTGAGCTCTTGTATGTGTCAGCTGGATTCTCTCTTTAAGATAACGGGATGCAAGATATGCCCGCCATCTTAGTGTAGTATAGGTAGATGCAGAAGTCATTTGCCCTCATGGTCTGGGTTTGAAGTCCGGCGGAAATGAGAAATTTTCTGTTAATTTCATATCTGGAATGTCAAGACTTTCAGTGGAAAGTTTACGCCAAATAGATTTGGTTTCTCGAGATATTATAATTTCATTGAATTGCCGTTGCATTTCCGTGTTAAAGTCTGTTCTTTAGACACAAATGATTGTGTTCTATCATTCACTTTTTAGAAATATTTGCAAAAAGCACGAAATATATATATATTTATATATATATATAGATATATATATATTTATATTTATATATATATGTATATGCGTATATATACTACAAAAATATGTTACATACATATATAAATAAAGATAAAAGCCACCTAGGAAAGTGATACAATGGAGCGCCGCTGCATGGCCTTTCGACTCTCGTCCTTTACTGAGAAGACTGCTTAGTAAAGGCCGAGAATGGAAGGCCTTGCAGCGGTAGTCCATTGTTTCACTTTCCTCATGGCTTTTGCCTTTATTTATATATGTATGTAACATTTTTTGGTGTGTGTGTGTATATATATATATGTTTTAGCACGGAACTACAACTGCCTAACCTTTTGCGTACCAGCCACCACCTTGCCGCAACCCGCTAAAATACCCTCGGTTGCATCTCCTATATTTAACGAGCGTTCATTCCTTCCTTCCTTCCTGCCTTCCTCTCCTTCATTTTTGCCTTTCCAGGGGATGCAGGCAAACAGTCGCTTACCCGCGCTTTTAATTTTCGCCTCAGCGCAACGAGAGGCTGGAAATGAGATGATTTGCATCATCTCTCACCCCGCCCCCCGCTCATCGTTCCAGCGGTGCGAGATGCTGTTTTGCCCTTTTAGTATATCCGCCTTTTTTTTTCCTTTACGCTTTTTTTATTTTATTTTTCTTTTCTTTTTTTACACGCTTGATGAGGTTGCATGACTTTCCCGTATGATTCTCGTGCGATTCATCAGTGTAAAGGGCTTGTTTACCAATGAAAGATTTTTGCATGTTATTTATTTATTTATTTATTTATTTATTTATTTATTTATTTATTTATTTATTTATTTATTTATTTATTTATTTATAAATAAAAAAGCTTAGAGAAAAGTAGGTTTTGCAATGAGGGCTTTTATTAATATATTTTTTATTTATGTTTCAGCCACAGATAACTGGAAAACTGGAGAAAAATGTATACGAGGGCGAGAAAAAAATCAAGATTTCATTGGAAAGTATCAAAATAAAGAAACTGGTTGTTTATGATAGAGCGTGAACACGCAATATCATCATTTTCCAGTTCCAGTGTGGTAAATGAACTAATGGCCTCGCATTTCATCGGCAATTGATCTGCGGAAGTTCTTCTCCCTTTGCAGTGATATTCATAGATATCCTCCTTCACACGAGCATTCCCCGCCCTAAGTTATATGTTTACCCGCTTCAATCACGCTCCGTATCGAGAGGAAAGTCAATAATGAGCATGATTCCGATTTTAAACAAACAATGACGGAAATTTATCTGTGTGTGGGACTGAGCAAATATTGGGTTCAGTCGGCTTTCCCAGCATAAATTAAAACCTGCCCTGCATTGTCTGATCTGTCCGTGTATTCATATGTATTTCATTGGAGGGTTCCATAAGGTCAAAGGGATGGGAGTGGCACTTGTCTCATCATGCGCTCATTTTCTCCTCAGATATTTATTTTTTCTTTTTACATTTACATTGGAACTTTTCCCTTTCTGTATTACCCACTTTCCTCTGCGTCTTTCATTTTACCATTTTTATTCGAGCTTTTATCTTTGCCTTTACTTCCTATTTCCTTTTTATAACCCGTTTCTATAATTTTTCCCGTTAATTGGCCAAATGGTGAATGTTACCATTGCGAGATATAGCTGTCGCAAATGAACGAGTACATGTAAGCTTTTAGTGCATTAATGCCCGTAGGTGTTGATGTTTGTTCAATGCAAAGGTCGGGGAACAGACAAAGAATACCACGAAAAGGAGAGAAAAGGAAGGACGAAGGCATGTTAACATTCAGTGAAAGCAGAAACAAGGAGAGAATTCCCAAGCTTTTCCATGACCTTTCTCTGTATCTTTCTTAGGTAGATATGAGTAACCCGGTGACTATAACCCATCGTTTGTAAGAAAGTGCTCGTAGACAAATGGTATGAACGCAAGAGTGAATATGGCAGTGGGAATAAGGGTATTTACAGTGCGTGCTGTAATGTTACATTAGAAGAGGTTATAATGTAAGATCATGCCTTTTTAGTCAAATGCCTTCAAGTTTCCATTTGAATGGGAAGCAGAACGAACAGTGGGAACATAATGACACACATGTATATATATATATATATATATATATATATATATATATATATATATATACACACACCATATATATATATATATATATATATATATATATATATATATATATATACAAACACACACACACACATCATATATATATATATACATACATACACACATATTTGGAATATATGTATAGATATATACATATATATACATGTATGTGTCATTATGTTCCCACTGTTCGTTCTGCTTCCCATTCAGATGGAAACTTGAAGGCATCTGACTAAAAAGGCATGATCTTACATATGACCTCTTCTAATGTAACATTACAGCACGCACTGTATATGTATATATATATATATATATATATATATATATATATATATATATATATATATATATATATATATATATATATATATAGTAATCAACGAGGAATTGCTGCAATGGTGCAAGAACATCACCTGATCCTATATCATCAGATAGTTTCAAGGATGATTCTAAGAGCGGAAAATATTCCTAGCCAAATGTCACTGCCCTAAGTCTGTTGATTCTGGAAAGTGACATAACAAGGAGAAATGTATTGTAACCTTGTTAAACTCAGGCTTTATAAACCCATGTCGAGAGGATCTCTCTCCCTTTCCCTGTATATCGTATTGCCAGAAATTCCGTATATGCTTGACGAATTAACCTTACCACGCCTTTCAAGCAATGTTTCGCTCATATATTAATGTCTTTACCTTTTCACTCACAACTGGCATGTCACCAAGCACAGATGCAATTGCATGGTATTCATCAGTCAACTTTCAACTTTTTAAAATAAGGATGGGGCTTGGTAATCTTGTGTCCACCCTTAATTATTATTCTCGTGAATTTCAAGTATTAACTTCGAAAAGTATCTTGTTGATAGAAGGAATTTATCTGACTTAAAAGACCTCGTATGTTATTCACAGATAGAGATCGGTGTAGAACGTGAAACAAGGGGGATTATGATTCCTGTGTCCATCAGATTTTGTATTTCCCTGTACAGAGAAATACAGCGTCAGAGTGAGAATTGTAGGAAGACCTGAATTTAATCAATATACCTTTTCGGCTATCTGTATATAGAAGCTGTAGGTATCACTATAAAAACTATTCTATCCTTTGCGTTCTGTTACAACCATTTAGAGCGATACCGTAAGAAAATTTGAGATGACATATTTTGAAAAAGAAACCCACAAAATTAATGTGTATAACTTGAGTAGAATAAAATGTAAATATTTATAAGTAAAAACGTTATACACAGTAATTTTGTGGGTTTCTTTTTCAACCTTCAGAAGAAAACTGAAAGGAGTTTTTGTTTGGTATGACATATTTTCTAAAGAGACGGCTAAGTGCACGGTCAGCCTAACTCAGCAGAGAAAATAGTTATACGTTCTTTTAAACTCTCTAGGATTATAATTTTCAGATTTCACTTTAGGTTAAAGCAATCAAAATCTGAGATGTCGTTTCAATTTATTTTTATTTTTTTATTTTTTTAATAGATTTTTGAGTTTTTATTTGTAGCACCGTACAAGAGGAAGCAACTTTGACTCTCGACTGTCAAGACCGCTGTGAATGATAGAAGGACAAACTGTGAAGTGGGAAATCATTTGCATATGAATGGGAAGGACGAAAGAGGAATTGAAGGAGATCTGTTTTGAAAAGAACGATATGTATAATATATGTATATATTTACAAACACACATATATGTAATATGTGTATATATATATATATATATATATATATATATATATATATAATATATATATATATTATATAACGTGTGTGTGTGTGTGTATGCCAGGAGACAGTTTCCTCAATCTTAGGACATGGTTTAAGGCTCAAGAATAGACAATACTCACTGCCACTTTCACACTTAAACTGCTGGCCCCTGGATAACCCCTGGTGCTGCAAACTTCCACAGTACTAGCTGCTTCTTACTCCTACACGGATGGCTCACCGCCAGGTCGTCGAACCCCTTTGCCTACACTTTCACTTCTCTCTTGCTCTCACTCTTTAGATGCCTGTCACCTCATCTATTCATACCTATACATGTATGCACATCACTCATGGTTCTTCATATTCTCTTCCTTCCATCGTACTTGCCACCCTTTCCAAACATATAATTCATAGCGCAACTGCTTTGACGTTTTCCTCGTTTTACATCCATCATTCAAAGGTTTTCACTGTCAATTTTCGTGTCAGCGCTGAATTACAATACTAGTACCAGCGCTTGGCCTTTGGCCTAAATTCTGTATTCTATTCTATTCTATTATTTTCATAAAATTTTTTTCGAAGATTTAATTGCTTTTTTTCAGTGAAAATCTTTGGAGGGGCCTTTGGTGTGATCTAAAAAATTCTCCACATTCAAACACTTCTTATGCATACTTGTTTGTTTGTTGTATATCGTGTGCATGCAATATTTGCTTTTTGTTGGTATGTGCGCTATCCCCATTAATACTCTGATTGCTGAGTGCCATGGGAAACCGCGGGATGCAGGCGGTGCCCATTTCCCAGGACGGGATCCCTCGTCTCCGATCGTTAAGTATTAGGGAGAGCAACCCTGGTAGCTCATACGTTTGGTGGAATATTGGGGGCATTGGATATACGACTGCTTTAGGGGGTCTCCTAAAGTAGTCCAACGTTGTTTACCGATGCGTATGCCCCTCCCAAGGATGTCCTGGGATTTACATCGGCATGACGACGATGCGCCTGTCAAAAAGGATCTCCTGCCACGCCCAGGAGGGCGATATTAGGCAGCACGCCCTTGCAGTACACCAGAGAAACATCACGAGAGACGACATCATCAGGAATATTAAGATCATCGGGAGAGCACCTAACCCACGACGTCTGCGTCTCGTAGAAGCGCTGCTTATCCTCGAACAAAAGCCCCCCCTTAATACCACCCAAGAAGCGTTCCTGATACCGACGTGTGTGAAGAGGACCACACCTCTCCCCCCCCAGCGAAAGTACCAGCGCCCATGAAACAAACACCAGACATGAGAATAATACCAGGGGTGACGTCACTCAGGTAGAAGCCAATCAAGAGGCTCCCGGTGATACCCCCCACCTGAGAAGGTCTGCAAGACTCGTAAACGCCCGCCGTATGAGTCACCTTCCCAGGAACCAATGAAAACCCGACCTGCCGGAGAGGTGCTCTGACCATACTCAAGAGCCCGCAATATCACGATATAAGGAGATGGACCCGTCACTGGAATTTTACGGGCTGCTCTGTGAGCAAGAGCCCGTGCTGACACAAGGTCAGCTTAATCAAAAACAACATCACTGGAGTTCAGTCCCTCAGCAGTTATCGCTTGATAATGTCCTGTATATCAGGAGGAAACGTCGCGTTGGAGAGAGAGAGAGAGAGAGAGAGAGAGAGAGAGAGAGAGAGAGAATTGTATAAGTAATAATAAATCAAGTGACTCAACCGAATTTTACCATGCCCTTTGGTGCGTTGCTCGCCAGTCTAAGCAATAACGAGAAAGCCGTCATCAGAAAGATAGAGAAGACTCTTTACAAGATTAATAGTGCTGAAGCAGCAGTCGTTTTTAACAAAACATGCCTACGAGAGGGTCTCCTTCCGAAATATTATTAGTTATTATTATTATTATTATTATTATTATTATTATTATTATTATTATTATTATTATTATTATTTTAGGAAAGTAGCATCGTTGATGGCGAAAGTGTTTAGATTCTAATTATGACAAAGATGATTACTAAAAGTTCAGCGGAACGAGAAACAACACTGCAGTCATTGGGTTGATTAAGAATTGATTGGATGTTAATAGGATGAACACGAAATTAACAGAGTGGGGGTTGATGAATCAGGCAGTACAAGGGAATTTGCGAGATTAATACTTTGAGACCATTTTACGGACAAGTACTCTATGTACACCGGAAATCAGACGAAACTGCCAAACTCACCTGTCATCTTATGAGTGATTACTTTTAATTAGTCGGTCAGAGAGAGATCCTGGTTTGGTATTTGGGGACTGTAAAGGAAGGGCTATGTTATCTGACTTGGAAATGTCGTTTCAAGCAAGACTTGACAAGTCCTATGTTGAAATAGATGATGTTGTTGAACAAGCATGAAATGTTGGCATTTATATACATAAGCATGCATATACTATATATATATATATATATATATATATATATATATATATATATATATATATATATATATATATATATATATATATATGTGTGTGTGTGCGTGTGTGTTTGTACTGCAGTAAACAGTAGCATTCTCGTTGTAATCATAAAGAAAATAGACGCATGTGTTTCTTTTGTATTTGTTCATATGAACTTGCCCTTCCATTCTATTCATTAGTTCCCCACCATTCTTTGTGGTGTTTGGTCATACTTTCCCTTCTTGGCATATTGGATGTTCCTCTTTTATTTTGGCTTCAGGGTTTCCGTCCAGTTAAAGAGATCTGGATTTAAATTTTCCACGGTAATTTTGACCAGCAATCACCCTCCTATATTAGTTACATACGAGTAAGAAAAATTTGTATGTACGAAAAACAGGGAAAAAATAACTTGTTCTTTGGGAAAGGAAAGAAATTAGTGGGGGTGGGTGTGTTGGTGGTTGAGTAGTTGGGGATGGGGGAAGGGGGGATACAGAAACTAGTGGAACGGGGCCGGTTTAGGCGGAGTGCTTACACTGATTGTTCCTCTCCTTCCTCTCTCTCTCTCTCTCTCTCTCTCTCTCTCTCTCTCTCTGTCGTGGTCTTTTTCGCGGCCCTTAGAGGTCTCCACTTTACAACTCCTTCAGAACCTCGAGTCCCCCTGCGTCGTCCAAGGAAAAGAAGGGCCGGGGAGGGGGGAGGGGGTTAGCTAAGGGGGTGAAGAGGAAGAAAGAAGTCGTCGCTTCTCTATCCGAGAAGGAAAAGGAAGAGAAAGATGACCAAGATAGGAGTCTTTTCTCTCTGTATGTCGTTGCCAGTTTGCCTGTTTGTTTCTTTGTTTGTTTAATTCATAAGCCATTCAAGTTTTTAGCTAAGTCTGCTAATGTATAAATTTGCGGTCTTTATTTTGCTAAATATACAAGACGAAGGTAAATATAAACAAGATAAGAGCCGTTCGCTTCATCTCACTTTTTTATGTGTCATGTCTTTGACTTTTTTAAGTGTCATGTCTTAGACTTTTTTATGTCATGTCTTTGACTTTTTTAGTGTTCATGTCTTTGCTTAGTTTCTAGTTAAACCTGCTGTCTCTTAGTTTCCTCTAGTTCTGCCTACGTATATTTGCATTTCTCGTGTGAAATATATTAACAGTAAATTCATACATCCATTCGACGTTAAGAGTAGTATTGAAAGTCTGTAAACCATTCTCCTTTTCTATTACGGTATTAGTAATAGGTTTTGATTCAGCTGTGTTACGAAAATGTTAAAAATGCCACCTCTCTAAATTCTCAAACTTATGTACGTAAGCAATTGTGTTAAATGTACGTAAATCGTCTTTAGTATGTGACATGGACACTGCATCCCCCACTGTATTTCTCTTCTCGTGCGCGCGCGTGTATAGGAGTGTGTGTGTGTGTGTGCGTGCGTGTGTGTGTGTGTGTGCGGGTCCTCTTTTATAACCTCACTTATTCTGTGGCCTATTTTAGTGTGGAAGATTTCTATGTCAGGATTCATGGGTGCGAACCTTCACCAGGGCAAAAAGTAGCTATGGCTCTTGGTCAGGATTATCCTTTTTGTAAATGCTCAATTTTGGAAGAAGTTACATAGAAATGAATTGTTTTTAACGTGTTGCTATTACATCCATAACAGACTTCAATTGCCTCTAGACAATAATGACTTTAGCTCTTAAGAAGGAGTGATATTGCTTTGAAGAGAAGAAAAAAAAAGGAGTACAACTATCTCTAAACTACAGTATCGTTGTTTCTTATCAAGACGGCCATTGCATTTGAACTGTGCAGTTGCTTCTAAAAGAAGACTGCTGTTGAATCTAGACTCTAAACATAAATGCCATTACTTTTGACCCCTGAACTACCATTGTCCCAGTCCCATACCGTGGTATCTTTTGAGATAAGGAAAGGCAGACAATGGCGTTCCTCTCCGGGTTAAATTTTACATTAATAAGACAATCTTTTTTTTGCTCTACCATCGGACACATCAGCTCCGGCTATGCCATTGGAAGGGAAGGAAGTGACGAGCATAGTTGTCCCAGAGTTTTCATGTTGTTTCCAGCAATCCTATATTATGAATATTAGATGGTGCTGGATTTATTCTGTGGCTTATAATCAGAATGGGCAGTGCTCGCTGTTTCTGAATAGTAACATCCAGCGTAGCGCGTTTCTTCATTCAGAATGCAGTTTCTCTAATTTGAAGAATGATGATGAATCTCCAGGTCTAATACCTGTAATTGTCAAAGCAATGCATATCAGTTGCGTCATAGAACATGAATTTTAACATTTGATTTTCAGGGAAGAATTTGCTCAGCATGGATAGGTACATTAACAGTAACCATGAACAAATATTATTTATGCCTGGAATATTGAAGAATCTTCAGAAACATAATCACCATAAGCACAGCTCATTAAAAAATATTAAAGTTTTGGACTTCTACAAACGGGTATAATTTGCTACTGTCCTTTTTGCAGTGAAATTTTAGAAAACGAATAATCTACAGGTCATGCTAAATACTAAACACCGTCATCCTTGTATGTAATTATGTAGAAATAACATATAACGTTACATATGATCTTGTAAATAGATGTGTTTTTAATATTGTTCATCTTCCATGTAAGTTTTAGAAAATAACCATAGGTTCTTTAGCTATTATAAATATGTGTAGTTTCATTGTTGTTCTGCTTAAATTGAGTAGTAAAAAATGTCAACGCTTTTTGTTACATTCTTGGTATTTCAGTTTCCAAAAATAATGCGAAAATTCTTTGGCGATTATAAATAAATTCCGCGACAAGCGGAAGGGTTCTGAAACTCTTGCAAATAAATTCATTTGCAGTACTGTTTCCAAACATGCTTAAAGGTTCCCGGCCCACTGGAAATGAATGAGTTTTCGATACCGCCCTCTTTGCATACAAGTCGCCGAATCGTCGGGGGAAATATGCATCCTAAAGTTCATTTTCGCGCAGTGCATTCAAAACATTTGCAATCAAATCATCCGCTAATCAACCGGCAGACCAGTAAGAGGAAGAACCTTGTAACCCACTACCCCAACCCTACCCATGCCCCTACCCTTATACCCATCCCTTCCTTGGTCTTCCCCCTAAGGCTTGCAATACACAGAAATGGACAATCCACCGGATCCCACGCTTGGATTCAATTGCTTTGATATGCAAATTGAATATCAAAATATCGCTTTATATTCACGCGAGCGATCGTCCTGGGGGGAAGGGGACAAGGGAAGACGGGGCATGGTAGTATTAGGTTATTATTTGTTTGGAAGTTCCTATCACATAATTATGTAAAATTCCCTGACTTGATAAGTAGTATTTGTAGCCGGTTTTGCTGTTGATCTTTGATGTTCCTCTTGTGGCCAATATCCAAATGTTTGGTATTGAAAAACGTCCGCTTGGAATTTGAGGAAGTGTGAGATGGATTTAACTGTGAAGGGAATCAGTCCACTTTTATAACCAGATGAATCATTCTCCAAGAATAGTCTTCTTTTGTAATGCAAAGGTAAAAATTGTAAATCATATTCGAAATGAACCTCAACTACGTGTGAATGTCTTCAGCGTGCGCTACTATCTGAGCTTTCTCTTTCGATCAAATTTCGATTTCCTTAATGTCGAAGTCGCCTTCCCACTATTCCGACGGTCTGATCGGATCATGTAGCGGTCGTCAGCCATGCAAAGGTATTTCATTTCAAAGCAGATATAGTTTCATCTCTGGAAATGCTGACTGCATTAACACTGGGACTTGTGCTGCTACCTAAACAGTGGATGGAATAAGAGGGTTCATGGGAAATTGCCTTATGATGTGCACCGCTTAATTGAACGAGAGTATTGGCTGCGTTACGTGAGATTGGATGAAAATGCATTTGAATTGGACCTTGTGATAATATAATAATAATAATATTTTGCTTACCCTCATCGGGCGGGCAAAACAGCATCGTGTGAAAGGAGCCTCAGTCATCATACCCTAACATTGTCCTCGGGTCCTCCTCCTCCTCCTCCTCCTGCCCGTAACCACCAACACCACCACCATTTGTAGTGCGACTGGTGCCACATTACGCGCTCAAACCAAATTTTTATTACGTTCTGTACCTCCAGCTTTTGAAAGGAATAAATGCGCAACGATACGAATTTCCATATCTGAACTCATTCCTTTGGGAAGATTCAATTGAACCATCCATCATCTGAGCAATATCAGAGACCTGAATGGCCACAATGGTATCTTTGCAATCTGTGCATAATGACAGCCAGTCTTATATTACCCTCACGGCAACTCATTATTTTAATGTTCTCATTGAGTTCTGTGAACAAGTTGCACCTCGATGCAGACAGCAGAACAACAAATGCTAGCGCACAACAACGGGCATCCGTTTTGACAGAACCGTCGATATTTTTTAATTTCAATAAAAGTCCTTCGCAGTGAAAACAGAAATGTAATTAAAATGTTCTTGACAAAATTACGTAAAAGAATGATAATTAAGCATTCGCAATTCGATGGGTAAATTACGGCGCGTATCATGAACTTATGAAAATGGATTTCCCCAATTACCAGGTGCATTACGTGCACTCAGCAAAATGAAAATTACCATCAGAATTTGTTTGGAATGTTGAATGCTTGCGCGTTGAATTCATTATTGCTTGCAAAACAATAGCGCAAAGGTCTATTGCAGAATAAGTTTCAGTATAAATTTGCTCTAATGAAATAGGAACTCTTATCGCATTCACACCTATTTGAAATTTCGAATAAGTGGTAGGTGGTAAATAGTAGCGAGGCCCTATTTCATTCGCTTTCCAACTATCAAACATTATCATCTCATGACATTTAAAATTGGTTTCTGGAATCCTTGACCCCCGGGCTTCACTCGGTTCAGGCGATGCGAGGGTCTTGTCATCTATGATCAAATATACTTTCCTATTAATAACATATAATAAAATGTATTTCCTATTAGGTGCTTCCTATAATAAAACATACTTCTTATTCGGATGGCCATGTACGATGGCTTTATGATTTCTGCCCTCTTTAAGAATTATTTATTTGTTTATTTATTTTTTGTCTGTACTGTTAGAACAAAATGAATGACCCACGTATTTCCGTTACTAATATTTGTCTTATTATGCAAAATCATCTATGAATTGACTTCGTTTTTAAAAATTTGTGTCGATTGTTTTTTTTTTAAGACTGCCATCAAATTTACCATTCCTTATCATAGAAACCTTCATTATTGTTTTACATCACATTTAATTCTGTTGTGGTTCCAGATTTGCACATTTATGACATTTCTCTTTTACCGAAATTAGCGCTCATTCCAACTTTGTTATATGAAGCTCTTTCCATGCGATATAAAGATTAAACTGGGTAGTTAATAAATAGGCATCGCGATAAACAAAGGACTGAATTACTAAAATAAAAGCAATTTGAATAGAGTCAGATTTAGTTAATGTTTACCGCGTATGATATAGTTATGCCCTTTCTGTCTTGTTGAATTTCTTTCATTGTAGACATTGTACATCCGTATATATTACTATATATATAATATATATATATATATATATATATATATATATATATATATATATATATATATTGTCACACACACACCATCACATTTTGATATTCATCAATATTAGGCCACAAATGTCAATTAATATCCAGTTCACTATACCTCTGGAAAAATTTACACCTAAAGGAAAATATATGATAATTATAATTCACTTTGGTTGTATAGTGAACTGGATGATTTGTGGTCCAATATTTTTGAAGATTTATATTATGTATATAGGTGTTATATGAAACTGCTTCTGTTATATTATTCCTAAGGTTTTTGCTATCCAGTTCCTCTGCATATTTAAACACTCGTTTTTATCCTCTCTTAATTTCCTCTTGCGCGTGCGCGCTCTAGACCTGCGATGATCATTAACTGCAGTTAGGGAAAGGTCTTGTGTAAAGTTGAGGGCACAATTATGTTAATTGTTTTTTTCAGTGAGCCGAGAGTCCGTCGGTGTAGGAGATCGTTGCTACAAGAAAATGGGGTGTATATAACGAGTCCCAAGAGTAGAATCCGAAGATCCATTGATAAAATGAACTCTTTCGGCTTCTTGGGAAATAAACGGGTAAAAGTCTACTACGTGGGATCGGGCTACTTTCATGAAACGAAAGTGGTTTGTACTTAATTCAACTCTGGAAGTGTTAGGAGACAGAAACTTGGTACCAATAAGGTTGGGCTCCGTCGGGGGGTGGTGCCGTCAGTGGACCTCTTGCGGTGCATTGTAGGCATTACTTAAGGTTCTTTGCAGCGTGTCTTCGGCTCCTAGCTGCAGCCAAATTCGTTCCTATTACTGTACCTCCTTTCATATTCTCATTTCTTCATCTTACGTTCCACCCTCTCCTAACACTTGATTTATAGTGCATCTGCTTTGAGGTTTTCCTCCTGTTACACCTTTCAAAACTTTTACTGTCAATTTCCATTTCAGCGCTGAATGACCTCATAGGTCCCAGTACTTGGCCTTTAGCCTAAATTCTGTATTCAACTCAGCTGAACTCAAGAAGGTTGGAAGGATCACGAAGTGAAGGCTTAAAGACTATAGAAATATATGACAGAAAAGTGTGAATACGTATATGTTTTCAGAGAACTAGGAAATTTAGATTAACCTTTTCCTGGATTTACTTCCTTCCCAGGACAAGTACTTTCTAAAATACCCGGCTAAATCTTTCAGCACTCAGCATTTACTCCCTCTTTCACTTTGATCTTGATTACCCAGTCTCATGCTCTTGCCTGCCTTTACAGGATCTTTTCATTTCCCCTGCCACAGTGTCTCTCTTTTTATCCCCTCTCTCAACCTCTTATTTCCAAATCCCACATTGCAACTGGGGTAAAGCGGTCCAGCTGTCTGTTAGAATTCTGCTTCATAGGACGACAGGGGGACCACAGTATTGCAGGCAGTCAGCTTCTCATGGAACGCATTGCCAGGTGAAGATAGGGGGATTAGGATCGGTTCTTTATTACCTTTCCTTTGCCCGGTGTGTAGATTGTGAAAGGTTAGTCATTGTTCCATATTATAATCATATTATAATAGAAGATACCACTTTTGAGATGCTCACGAATTTGATACATAATGTCTGGGAAAATTTTTAGGGTTTTATAGTTCTACCTATATTATGATTTGAAATACTTGACGCGCCAAGTGTTTTTATGTCTGTGTTTTTTATCCCTATGTAAAGAAAACTACAATGATTTTGATGAAGTCTGGTTAGATCTTACGGTGTCGTGACCATAAATGTAAACAATACTGTGGGCAATTTTAATGTACCATCAAATGTACATGATTTTCATCGGTGGGGACAATGCTCATTTAACAATTTCTTGTTCTGCATATTGTTTAAGGTATCACTGCACTGAGGAATAATTAATATATATATATATGTATATATATATATATATATATATATATATATATATATATATATATACATATATATGTATATATATATATTATATACATGTATAAAGGTATAAGCCACGAAGGAAAGATAAACAACGGAGTTTCTGCAAGATCTTTCGACTCAACGTCCTTTACTTAGCACACAGTTTGCCTGTTGAGTAAAGGACGTTGAGTCGAAAGATCTTGCAGAAACTCCGTTATTTATCTTTGCTTCGTGGCTTATACCTTTATTTATGGATTTATCACGTTTCAAACTTTCGTGATTCAGTTATACACATATACAACATATACTATATATATATACATATATATATATATATATATATATATATATATACATGCATGCATACACAGACACAGGCGCACACAAATATATATACACAGTAACGAACATAGAGAGATTCACACAACAGAAAATTTATTCCCATCTCTTCGATACTAAATACAGTAGAAAATCGACGGAGAACAATTATTGCACTATTACACTACTGGTGGTCGTGATAATTAATCAGTGTTGTACGTCATGAATGTTGCACTTCCGTGTATCATAATTATAGATATTTTAGTTGTAGTTTTAAAAGTCTTTTCACTGAATAAATATTTTGCGTTGAAAGTATTGCATCAGTGGAGAACTTGCGTTGTTCGTGTTGACTCCGTAATGATGACCCCATGTTAGTCTGGCAAATAAGACTGCTGCATGCTCTATTAGCAGAGGCCAAGTTGAGCAAAACCAGAAATGAGACGGACCCAAACAAGCTTCGGTAAACAAAGACTTTGTCTGAGACTTCCTGCTTCAATAAAAGCCGAACCTCCTCCCTTCATTCATTCCTTCCTCCTCTTCCTCCTCCTCCCTTCATTCATTCCATCCTCTTCTTCCTCCCTTCATTCCCTCCTCTACCTCCTCCTCCTCCTAGTCCTCCTCCGCCTCCTCTTCTTCCCATGGCGCGTGCGCATGCAAGCACACACACACACACACACACACACACACACAGAATGAAAACAAAAGAGAAAAGATAATTCCTGTTCGGTGGGGGTGGGGGGCGAGGGGGAGTTGCGGCAACTCGAAACAAAGGTCGACCTGCTTGAAAGTAATGATTATTGATACGCTTGCGGTTGTACCCGGCGTACCTGGTACATTTCTTATTTACATTTTTTTTCCATCGTTACAGTAATTACAAGATTAAGTGGTACCTTGTTTAGTTTAATTTTTTTTTTTTTTTTTTTGGCGTGATTTTTTTTTGGTCTTGGATAAATAAAAGAAGCTTGTATACATTCTTGCGAAGATCAACAAAAGTAGTTCTATTTGCAACCTTGAGTTAACCCACAGACAAGTATGATTTTTATAAGGTTGACTGGAGGTGGTTTTGTACTCATTTTTTTTCTTTTTCTTTCTTTTTCGCTCACCATTCTGAACGAGACGGATTCTGAGAATAAACAGCGGTTCAGTTTGTATTTAATTTAGATTTTCCTGCGAAC
>NC_087208.1:61438771-61446271 GCF_015104395.2 Macrobrachium nipponense | reverse complement strand
ATTGTTGTTGATGTGTGTGCGTGTATGTTTTTGTTTGTTTATGTGCGTTTTATGAAAGAATTAGTTGAAATGACATTAAATTGATTTGCGGGCTGAGTGAATACTACCGTGTTATCAGGGCAGATCAACTAACATGGGTACTTAAAATGGTTTGGATATTGAAATCATTGTTGTTGGTGTGTGTGTGTGTGTGTGTTTGTGTCTGTTCATGTGTGTTTTATCAAAGAATTGGTTGAAATGACAATAAATTGATTTACGGGCTGAGTTAGTATCCTTTCTCACAAATTCAACCAGAGACTGGGTATGTTCTACACCATTAGGCAGCACCGTTTTTCTTCTGATTTTCCTCGATCACGTTTTGTTGATGCATTTATTGAGACATAATGCCATTGTGATGTCTCGGTGACTTTCTTGTCAACAGTGCAGACAGTTTCTTAATGACAGGTCTTTGGCCAGTTATAATGAGACTTAGCTATAATGAGACTTTGTTATAATGAGACTTTCAGACTTGTTGGTTCCACGCTAAAATACCTTCATCCCAACACTTTATTTAGGAACTCATTCCATGGCACTGGAGATTGTGATATATAGATATTTATGAGACTTAGGCTGTTCTTTGCTTGTAATATATGTCAATGTATATTTGTATATATATATGTGTGTCTGTCTGTGCATGTATGTATTTATGTGTATATATATACATATACATATGTACATAATATATATATATATATATATATATATATATATATATATATATATACATGTGTGTGTGTGTTTGTGTGTATATTATATGTATACCGGACTCTTGTTGCAGCTGCTTCCAACATGGTTACATTTTCCATTTCTGTTATGTGGTCTTTCGTGGAATTATGCTTTTTGGTTGTTGCATTGCACATTCATCATGGGTAATGAGGTTTGTGCTTTATAGATGCACGGAAAATTTTGAATTTAAAACCGGCCGTGGTTATTGTTATTATTATTATTATTATTATTATTATTATTATTATTAGTAGTAGTAGTAGTAGTAGTAGTAGTAGTAGAACATGTTAGATATTTACATTAGCAGTGAACCCTTCGCTATACGTCAGCTTAAAATCTCCATTAAGAGCGTAAATAACCGTTCACTCTTCCCAATGCTGCAGGAATGGAAAAACTGGAGACCAAAAAAAAAAAAATAAATAAATAAATAGATAAATAAAAAATAAAATAAAAATATATACATATAAAGTGAATTTCATCTTGAGTGCCACCTGCTCCTTCTTCACAGCTGACAGAACCATTAATTCCCCTCCGTTTTTTATATAAAAAAGAACATTGTGCTGTTTACCGATACGAACGTTAATTAAGGAGAAAAAAAAATAGAAAAAACCGATTAAGAAACAAGATAAGAAAAACAACACTTTACAACAGAGAGACATTTACTTGTCGCGACATTTAAAAAGAGATTTGAAACTCGTCTTCAAAAGGTACTCATATTAGTTTTTCTTTTTTGTTTTTTCGCGGAATCTCCTTTTTTTGGATGGAAGTGTTTTTCTGGCCAGTTTATTTTTTTTAATATCCTCTTTGTGTGTGTGTTTTATGTGTACGTTTATGTCTAAGTGTAAATGTATTGTGGGTGGATTATTGCCATAAGAACATGAACATAAGAAGCATGTTTTTTCAGTCTTTTACACTATAGTCGTGCATATGATTAGGTGTGTTCATGTTTGTTTGTGCATATGTGTGTTTGTGTTTCAGTAAAACATATTATGACCTGTTAACTTACTATATTTGTAAGTTAGTCCATTGTTGTGAGTTTCAGCCAGTATAAAGTAGGGTCTGGGATTTGCAACTTTAATCCCCAAAATTTCCTGATTACTGCAAGGTTAACACCATCTTGATCTCCCGCCTATCTCTCTAAATGGAATATATATATATATATAATATATATAATATATATATATATATATATATATATATATATATATAGTCGCAAAACCAGAGTCGATATTTTGCCCGTTAATTCCGTCACATTTATCTCAGTTCATGTTAGCTTAACTAAGTAAATGTACTCTTGAATGATCTAATGGTGAAATGCATTGAACACGCGTTTATCGTCAAGCATACTCCATTACAGTTACGGTCAAACAATGTCATTAAAGTCATATCTAGAATATTATATTTATAGGCAGGTCGTAGTTTTGTGCTAAAAAATTAATTGTCTAAGGCTCATATTAATGGCTTCGTTTTTTCTCTACTATAATTATTGGTGTTTACCGCCTAGAAAAATATTGCGTCAAAAAAAGTTACTCGATTGAGACCACCCTCATTCTCGGATTGACGTGTTCCCTGGTAATTCAAACACGATCTCCGCTCATGCTTAGATAAGGGTGTACCCCGCGTTCAAACTTGGGTGTTAGGGTAGTCGTTGGTGGGGGGGTGGGGTGGGGGGTGGGGGGTGGGGGGTGGGGGGGAGAAGGTGGGATGGGACTGTGGATGTTCGAAGATGTAGCCGAAAACATTAATTTTTATGTTAAATTAGTTTAGCTGAACATTTTTAATTTGTTTGTTTGTAAGAATATGTATTGTAGAGTTGTGTGGTTTGCAGATTATATTATTTCGTTGTCATTTCTGAATGTTTTTTTTTATAATTTATACCACTCGCCAAAATATGGCTAATGATCATTCCAATAGTTACTGTGAATGAATGCTTGTTAGTAAGAATATGTATTGTAGTTTTGTGTGCTTTCCAGATCATATCTAGTTGTCATTTCTGATTTTTTTTTCATAATTTATTCCACCTGCCAAAATATTGTTAATCCCATTCCCCTGGGTACTGTGAATGAATCGAAGCGTAATCTGGTTTACATCTGCTCTCCTCCATTTTCACCTGCCGTGTTTATGCCCGATTTCCTCTTGCGTGTTAAGTCGCACTGGGACGACTTGCACCTGTTAGTTTTTTTTTTTTTTTTTTTTTTTTTTTTAGGTTACTTGAGGTAAAATCATCTTTTTATGCTCCTTCTATAAATACGGGAGTCCTTTTACACACGCGTGACTGATTTGCTTTTATAAGGGAAATAGATTAGAAGAGATGCTTCCTGCGTAAGACGATACGAACGGGAAATGGTCTTACATAATGCTGCCTACACGTGGTGAGTTCTACAGTGGTGTTCTTAAATATTCATACCTTACCGTTGACACGCATATGACTTATTATTACTTTTTTATAAGCTAAATAGAATGTAAAAGATACGGAGTTTGTGTGTGGGTGTGTGTGTGTGTGTGTATGTAAGTGTAGATATATAAATATAAAACTATAAGTATATATACATACACATATATACATACATTTACATATGTATGTGTATATGTATATATAAATACACACATATATATATATGTGTGATATATATATATATATACTTATATATATATATATAGTATCTTATATACTATCAGAGAGAGAGAGAGAGAGAGAGAGAGATACCACACATATACATTTGCATACATGTTTTATAACGTATCTTTATTATATATATATATATATATATATATATACACTTTATATAGATATAAATATATATATATATATATATATATAATACACTTTATATATATATATATATATATATCTATACACTATCAGAGAGAGAGAGAGAGAGAGAAGAGAGAGAGAGAGAGAGAGAGAGAGAGAGAGAGAGGAGAGAGAGCTCCCAAAAATCTATCACGGTCAGAAAGCGAAAACTTGGAAGTGCAGTCAGTAAAGTTTCATAACAATCTATTAAAAAGTTTGCGTTTGACCCCTGGTCGGAGGGATTCACTTGGGAAACCAATTGGATACGTTGGGTTCAGAGATTCGATTTTTTTAACCGTTTTTCCTTTTTAGAGTTACAAAGAATAACAGGGGGATTAGACCCTTGCTAAAGTTTTTTTTTTTCTATTTCTTGACTCTAAAAAGTTTTTGTTCTGTGGCCCTCAACTTTTGTTTACTTGGATTTTTGTGTACAAACATTTGTCTTTGTGATGTGATAAAAATTCACACACACACACACACACATACATATATATATATATATATATAGTATTATGTAAATATATTGATATATATATATATATATATATATATATATATATATATATATATATATATATGCATGTGTGTATACGTGTATATGCATTCATACATAAATAATGAATAACAGGACCTCATGTAAACTGGATGTTATCTAACTTAGTTATTCAGATACCATTTTTCTTAAATGAGACCCTATTATTAATTGTATTGATGCACAAAACAATTGTGGTAGTAATAAAGTACACACACACACACACACATACATACATACATACATACATACATACATACAATACATACACACACACTCACACACACACACACACACCATATATATATGTATATATATACATATATATATATATATATATGTGTGTGTGTGTGTGTGATTGCAGTGTCCATATTTTTTTTTTATTTCTTATGCATATGGGCATGTGTAAAAATTTTTGGTCTTTATGCCCATGCTAAAAATAAACATGCAACAGATCTAGATGAATATCCCCGTTTTTTCTTTTAAATCAGTGTAATCGTTTTGTATATCAATAAATTCCATCAGGAATTTATTGATATACAATATCAAGTATGTAAGATCCTCTTGTGCCATAGGAGAGAGAGCTGGAGTCCTCCCTTTCAGCCCTAAATTGAATCCTATGTTTGGCCCTCATGCTTTCGTCATAAGGTTCTCCCTGGGGGCTTCGTGCTCTGGATAGAAAAAAAAAAAAAAAGGATTTGTGCTCCAAGGGATGTGTGGTCTATATATAGTAAGCCCCTTTCCCCTTTGGGTGGGGAGAACGCCAGAGGGACAGTCTTCCCGTTTCTTTTGGGATCACAGAAGTACAGAATCCTGGGTCGCAGTCCAACACAATGGTTGAATAAGCCGTTCAGTAGTTGAATAAACCGATCGATTGCTAAATAAACCGATCGATAGTTGAATAAACCAATCGATAGTTGAATAAGCCGTTCAGTAGTTCCATAAACCGTTCAATAGTTGAATAAACCGATCAGCAGTTGAATAACAGTTCAATAGTTGAATAATCCGTTCATTAGTTAAATAATCCGTTCAGTAGCTAAATAAACCGTTCAGTCGTTGAATGAACCGTTTGATATTTAAATAAACCGTTCAATATTTGAATATACCCATCGATAATTGAATAAATCGTTTAGCAGTTGAATAAATTGTTCAATCGTTGAATAAACCGTTCAGTAGTTGAATAAACCGATCGATAGTTGAATAAACTGTTCAGTGGTTGAAGAAACTGATCGATATTTCGTTCAGTAGTTGAATAAACCGATCGATATTTCGTTCAATAGTTGAATAAACCGATCGATAGTTGAATAAACCGTTAAACAGTTGAATAAGCCATGAGCAAAAATAAAATCTGGCGCATAATTAATGGTTGTGCCAAACAGTTGTTAAGTTCGTTTCGTTCCCCGTTGCGTTTACATAAGTTTTGTCGTAAAGCGCGGAACTATACTATACACATTACCAAGGAGGAATTTCCTCCAACTGAGCATTCTGACATATTAGTGTGTTCGTTTCGAACATTGAAAAAAAGAGCACCAAAAGCGAGAGATATTAATTAACTTCCTTGATTAATTGAATAGACCTTATGTGAGTTGGTTTTTTTCATCCCTGCGGATTTGTAAATCTATTAAATTGGTAGTTAATTAAGCAGTTATAACTGCGTCATTGTGAATTATTGATTTCAGGCACTGAACGTAATTACGATTATTATTTTGGAATCAGATGTCTTGAATAAATGTTTTTTTTTTTTTTTCGAATAACTCGTTTGGCTGTCCATTAGATTATTTTTTATATGATATGTATCCAAATATATTCCGAAGTAATTGTTAATCATTTGTTTCCCTTGAAAACTGATTATTGTTCATTGCTAAGCTGATGTAGTGGTTAATGTCGTGGATTGCCACTCCAATGTCGTGGGTTGGCGCCTCCCAAGGGCAATAAAAAATCACTGGCTCTGGATCTGTATCATGATCAGTTTGGCTGCAGTGTGGGGTCTGCCGTGGGAGGTTGAAAAATAACATTCTCTGGAAGCTTGATTTTCAAGTCAGTGGCCCCTGTGTGATTGTTCCATGTGAATAGATTTTCGCCTTCTGAAATAATAATAATAATAATAATAATAATAATAATAATAATAATAATTATAATTCATAGGAACATGAGTAGCGTCTTGTTGAAATTGAATGTTCTGATATTCATTCGTTTTAAGTGTTGTGTACTTTCTCAGACAGTTGAAATCGTTAGGGAGATATAGACAACCAGGAATTGTTTAGTGCGGAATTCTGTATTAATAAGTTCATTGTAGCATTGTATTTATATTCAGACTCTGTAAAGACCACATACCTTCTATGGTACGCAGCGTCGTCCGAAATAGATATATTAGTGTTTGATGGAATAAGATCAGAGGAAAAATTTTTATACTAAAATGGAATTGTCATCCAAAGTATTTACTGTGACACAGAAAGTCTGTGTATCAGTATTATTCGTTTGTGAACATATGTGGACGAAGTAGAAATGACGTTTCTTGGGCTTATCTGATAAAATTCTTTTTCGCTCTTCTTCGTTCATTTATTATATGATCATGACTCGTCATTCTCCTGATCAAGATGGAGGTAATTGACACATGTGAATAAGCCTCATTGATTTTGAATATCTTTACTATGAGTCTTACGTATTAATTGAGTCTGACTGTGAAGGAATTGTGTTTGAATACTATATATTTCCCGTGTATGGGATTTATTTTTGATCGCTTGAGCATCATTCCACTCCAGAGTCTTGGCATCAGTTTCCACTCTGCTCACTAAATCGGCACTGCCATGAATTCATTGCTAATTTCAATAATCCATTTTCATCAGCGTTTCCTTGTTGCTTTATTGGGTAAATCCCATTATGCATTAATGGCTTGCGAAATGGCTAGGAGAGTTATACCAGTTTTACTTTTGTGACCTATGAAATTGTTAAGAGCGTTTTTAATCAGTTTGATATAAAAATATTACGGAAAACCGTAAATTTTCCGGGAGGTTGGAATGTACGTATGACACTAAAATTCAGGTAAAAAAAAAGGGGGGGTAAGAATAAAGTAAAGTAACTGAGGAAAAGAGGGAAGGGGAATATATCCATGAAAGTGCAAATGAGGATATTATATATATATTTATTTTATTTTATATATATATATATATATATATATATATATATATATACATATATAATTAATGTATATATATATTGTAACGGTCTCGTTATTAGAGACCAGCAGGTTCTAAATAAGAAGAAATTGGGCTGGAATGACTGCTGAAAAGAAAGACAAATCAAGGAGGAGGACTGAACAATACACAAAAATAACCTTAATAATAATTTATTTACAAGTAGTTACATTTTTTACAAGTGAGAACAGGTTTTGGTTGGCGAAAATACACAATGA
>NC_087208.1:61428771-61433771 GCF_015104395.2 Macrobrachium nipponense | reverse complement strand
ATTGCGACTTTAGTGTATGTAGGCCATTGGCACTTAGCTTCAGTATAATGTTATTTCTGTGTATAAAATTATATAACGATCCATTATAATATTGTTTCTGTGTATAAAATTATAGAACGCTTCATTATAATATTATTTCTGTGTATAAAATTATAGAACGCACAACAAGCCACTACAACCTTTTGTCTATTTTTCTACATGCAAGTTGAAAGACTTCATAGATATTCTGAACATTAGCGTTATTATTATTATTGATAAAGATACCCATAAGATTACCGAGTATAACTTGTTTACTTTTAAGTATTTACAGGTAAACAAGTTATACTCGATAATCTTGTGGATTTCTTTTTCCATCTTCAGAAGAATACTGAAGGAAGATTCTGTTTGGTTCATTATTATTATTATTATTATTATTATTATTATTATTATTATTATTATTATTATTATTATTATTATTATTATATATTTTTTTTTTTATTTTTTATTTATTTATTTATTTTTTTTTTTGCTCTATCACAGTCCTCCAATTCGACTGGGTGGTATTTATAGTGTAGGGTTCCGGGTTGCATCCTGTCTCCTTAGGAGTCCATCATTTTTTTCTTACTATGTGCGCCGTTTCTAGGATCACACTCTTCTGCATGAGTCCTGAAGCTACTTCAGCCTCTAGTTTTTCTAGATTCCTTTTCAGGGAGCTTGGGATCGTGCCTAGTGCTCCTATGATTATGGGTACAATTTCCACTGGCATATCCCATATCCTTCTTATTTCTATTTTCAGATCTTGATACTTATCCATTTTTTCCCTCTCTTCCTCTTCAACTCTGGTGTCCCATGATATTGCGACATCAACGAGTGATACTTTCTTCTTGACTTTGTCAATCAACGTCGCGTTTGGTCTATTTGCACGTATCACCCTATCTGTTCTGATACCATAGTCCCAGAGGATCTTTGCCTGATCGTTTTCTATCATTCCCTCAGGTTGGTGCTCGTACCACTTATTACTGCAAGGTAGCTGATGTTTCTTGCACAGGCTCCAGTGGAGGGCTTTTGCCACTGAATCATGCCTCTTTTTGTACTGGTTCTGTGCGATTGCTGGGCATTCGCTTGCTACGTGGTTTATGGTTTCATTTTTCGTATTGGACTTCCTACATATGGGAGAGATGTTATTTCCATCTATCGTTCTTTGAACATATCTGGTTCTTAGGGCCTGATCTTGTGCCGCTGTTATCATTCCTTCAGTTTCCTTCTTTAGCTCTCCCCTCTGTAGTCATTGCCATGTGTCATCGCTGGCTAGTTCTTTAGTCTGTCTCATGTATTGTCCGTGCATTGGTTTGTTGTGCCAGTCCTCTGTTCTATTTGTCATTCTCCTATCTCTGTATATTTCTGGGTCTTCGTTTACTTTTATTAGTCCTTCTTCCCATGCACTCTTTAGCCACTCGTCTTCACTGGTTTTCAGATATTGCCCCAGTGCTCTGTTCTCGATGATGACGCAGTCCTCTATACTTAGTAGTCCTCTCCCTCCTTCCTTTCGTGTTATGTATAGTCTGTCCGTATTTGCTCTTGGGGTAGTGCTTTGTGTATTGTCATATGTTTCCTGGTTTTCTGATCTATGCTGCGGAGTTCTGCCTTCGTCCATTCCACTATTCCTGCGCTGTATCTGATTACTGGCACTGCCCATGTGTTTATGGCTTTTATCATTTTTCCGCCGTTGAGTTTTGACTTGAGTATCGCCTTGAGTCTATGCATATATTCTTTCCTGATCGTGTCCTTCATCTCTTGGTGTTTTATATCCCTTCCTTCCATTATTCCCAGATATTTGTATCCAGTCTCATCTATGTGTTTGATGTTGCTCCCATCTGGTAGCTTTATCCCTTCAGTTCTCGTTACTTTGCCTTTTTGTATGTTGACTAAGGCGCATTTTTCTATTCCAAACTCCATCCTGATGTCCCCAGATACAATCCTTACAGCTTGGATTAGGGTATCTATTTCCTTGATGCTCTTACCATACAGCTTGATGTCGTCCATGAACATCAGATGGTTGATTCTGTTGCCTCTTTTCTTGAGTTGGTACCCGGCATCCATCTTCTGTAGTAGTTTTGTCATGGGAATCATGGCTACTACGAAGAGTAGTGGGGACAGTGAGTCGTCCTGGAAGATCCTTCTCCTGATATTAACCTCTGCTAGTTTTATTCCAGAGCTTGTAAGTATTGTATTCCAGTTGCGCATTGTATTTTTGAGGAAGCTGATGGTGTTTTCCTCTGCCCCATATATTTTCAGGCATTCTATTAGCCATGTGTGTGATATCATGTCGAAGGCTTTCTTATAGTCTATCCATGCCATGCTTAGGTTGGTTTTCCTTCTCCTACTGTTCTTCATTACCATTTTGTCTATCAGGAGCTGGTCTTTTGTGCCCCTACACTTCCTTCTGCAGCCTTTCTGTTGGTGGGGGATGGTGTTTGTCTCCTCTAGGTAGTTGTATAGCCTTTCACTGATGATACCTGTTAGTAACTTCCACATTATTGGTAGGAAGGTGATAGGCCTGTAGTTACTGGCTACATTTCCTTTACTCTTCTCTTTTTGTTCTAAGGATGTTCTTCCTGTGGTCATCCATTTGGGTGCATGGCGATTTGAGATACAATGCTAGAGTTGTTCTGCTATTCGTGGATGCAGGGCCTTGAAGTTTTTGAGCCAGTATCCATGGACTTCATCGGGACCTGGGGCTTTCCAGTTTGGCATTTTCTTTAGTTGGTGTCTCACTGTGTCTGTCGTGATCTCTGTGAATCTTTGTTTTATTCTCCCTGTTTCTTCTTCCTTGACTTCCTGGAGCCATGTTATTATTATTATTATTATTATTATTATTATTATTATTATTATTATTATTATAAAA
This sequence comes from Macrobrachium nipponense, assembly GCF_015104395.2. Taxonomy (NCBI): domain Eukaryota; kingdom Metazoa; phylum Arthropoda; class Malacostraca; order Decapoda; family Palaemonidae; genus Macrobrachium; species Macrobrachium nipponense. The sequence continues at coordinate 61,430,887 of NC_087208.1, read as the reverse complement.
ATCAAATTTCATTTGTCGTAGTATTCTTTTATCCATCTTAATAGTTGTTAAACGTTATAAAATCCTCTTGAACGAGGTCCATATGGCGTTGTAACTTTTGGAATTATTTTTCGCAAAGCTATGAAGATATAGCTTATGATGTATTTCAGATCCTTTAAGATGCCCATATCACCCAAACCTCTTTGTTTCAACAAGTCTTTCATAGGGTGTTATAGCTTTTTTCATGCACGTTTTATTTCTTATGAAGCAAAAATTATTCTGATAAGTGAGATTCTGTTCGTGAAATTTTAACTGTAATCTTAAGAATAGGTTAAGGCCAAAGTGTTTTGGGAAAATACTTAACAACCCATCGATTAACTACTCATTAAGTTTAATCAGTCTTGAAAATTTAAAATGTTTGACCTTTATATGACCTGTGACCCTAAAACATGGGCCAAGGTAAGAAAAATATCTGAACCAATAACTTTGACATATTGTGTCAAACTATGGAGACACGTGGCTTTTATTTATGAAAGATATTGAGATATATGAGAAACTATTTTTAAATTTTGTCAATTTGATTGACTTTTGACCTCGAAATATAATCCAAGGCCATTAAAGTTTTAAAGGAAAATGATCACCAACACCGAAGGTACAAAATCAATTAAATTAATTTTTTTGGATGGGAAATGTGTATTACGACATACGGAAACCTTGTTTGTTAGTCTTACCATGATAATAGTAACTGCCTGATGAAAATAAAATGGAATGTGTTTTCATATATATTTTTCTCGTGTAACAACGGTAGTCCAGATTTCATAAACTCCACTATCCGCCCTCAGGTCTTAAAAATTACTGAGGCTAGAGTGCTGCAAATTGGTATGTTGATCATCTACCCTCCAATCATCAAACATAACAAATTGCAGCCCTCTAGCCTTGATAGTTTTTCTTTTATTTAAGGTTCAAGTTAGCCATGATCGTGCGTCTGGCACTGCTATAGGTACCAACAACACAGGTCACCACCGGGCCGTAGATGAAAGTTTCATGGGCCGTGGTTGAGGGTTTCATACAGCATTATACGCTGTACAGAAAACTCAGTTGCGCGAAGGAACTTCGGCGCATTTCGTGCTTGTTTATATTACCTTTAATTTTAGCGATATGGATAACCCAGGAAGAGAATAGTGAGTAAACATTAGTGGACAGGGCGTGAATTGTTATTGTTATGTGCAACTAATCTGTAAGTATTACACTGAATTTAATGCTGGTTACCTGTTGTTCAGTTTCAAGTTTGCCTCGTCGACGGAAGGATCGAGGCTTTACCGGTACGGAAAACCATTAGCAACTTAGAATATTCCTTCAGCATACGAAGTATGTTTTTTCCATGCGTAAACAATGGTGGCATGTCTTTAAAGACGACTGCTGCGAGGTACTACTCACGATCGTTTACTTGACGCGATCATGAAACGTTTTAGCCTAAAATCTTGAATTGTGCGCTGGGTAGCAATTGGTTTCCACATCGCGCAACCATTGCCCTTTAGATATGGGAAAAAAAATTTATTTTATTGCGAGGAAAATATTTATTCATCGACTTGCGTTAAAGACGAAAAGTTTTATGCGACTGTAGATGTCCGTCGATCAGAAACCGATTCTGAAATATTCCCGCATCTTACGTAACGTTTTGCCCCCTTGTGTTTCGTAAGATCTGGAAAGGGCAGACAGATGTTCGTGCAGGTAATAATTTGTATCGGTATGTGGGTTTTAAAAAGAGGCCGAGGGTTGACAATTTTCAAAGAACCCGATAAGACAGTCGGCTTGATCGAATCGGGTTACGTAAGTCGGCGGTCAAATTCTACCTGTGCCGTTGTTGGACCCATAAAGTCCAATATCGGGCCTTTTGTCTTTACTGTTGTGGAAATGAGATTGCGAAAATAATGAGTGTGGAGAATAATGAAGCCAGCATGCCGTCTGCAATATCCATTGTCGTCAGTTCACCGGAAGGAAAACTTTCTGTTGTAATTTGTTTCCTTTCCTTTTTTTTCTTCGGAAAAGATCCTGGAAGCAGAAAGAATACAAAATGAGATAAAAAAAAACTGTTAGAAGGAGAGGACAGAGTTGTAGTAAAAGATTAAAGAAAGAA
>NC_087208.1:61416271-61426271 GCF_015104395.2 Macrobrachium nipponense | reverse complement strand
TGTCACATTTGGAAATTAAGTGGCAGTCATAAAATCTCATATCCATTAAGACCTTTTAGTAGGAATTGAATTCTCTCTCTCTCTCTCTCTCTCTCTCTCTCTCATGTTGCCTTCATGCATTCTGTCGGATTAAAAGTTTACCGACTGGCTCACTTTTTTAAGTCAACTTAACGCGCTAGTAGGAGGCGGCGAATTGAATTTGAATGTACGTTGTTAATTTATGAAGATCAAATCATGTATCCACAGCTTAGTGTACTTAATCTGAATTAGAAATATACATTATATGCGCATTTATATGCATTTTTTGACTGAGTAAAGATTCGTCTCTAATTGAAAAGGAAAAGTACGTTCAAATTCCACTGAGTGTTTGATTCGTCTTTAGGCGTTGGTTGAAGTCCACGGGTCAACACCAGTCCTATGGCTCCCTTTCTTATCCTTCCTATGGATTGGCTTTGGTTTAGCCAGTGCTGACATAAGCCACTTAAACTAAAGCAATCAACCAACCTAAACGTACATATACAAGAAGTTAATCAGTGGGAGAGGTAAGACCCAAAAGGAGCCTCAGTGGCGTGGTTGGTATGGTGTTGGCGTCCCACCTCGGTGGTCGCGGGTTCGATTCTCGGCCATTCCATTGAGGAGTGAGAGAGGTATATTTCTGGTGATAGAAGTTCACTCTCGCCGTGGTTCGGAAGTCCCGTAAAGCCGTTGGTCCCGTTGCTGAATAACCACTGGTTCCATGCAACGTAAAAACACCTTAAGAACAAACAAACAAAACCAAAAGGAGAATAACTGGAAGGAAAGACTTTTTATTGGTAATCTATCAAGTAGGCTTTAGTTCTGGATTATTAGAATGTATACTAAGGGGTACTGTGAATTGCTAGTCAGCTGCAAGTCTCTCCCATTGGCGAAAGTAGTGCAGTGTCCGCTTTTGGAAGGAAATATTCAGTCGACGAACTGGATTTGACTGTACCCTCGAAATAACTAAAGGAATGCCAAGAGAAAAAATTGACAGTTATTGTGCAGAGGCCATAACACCTCAAGTATTTAGATATGACGTCGATGATGACCATAAATGGAGGCACAGGTATTCCACAAAGGTATGCCAGGCATAACTTGAAGGAGATATGCTGGTCGCCCTCAAGTAACATTGGAATACTATTGTGTAAGCTGGAGAAAATCCCGAATCATTCGTTGCGTAACAAGAGAGAAATCTAATTAGGAGTCGTCTGCTGAGTTTAATATAACAGAATCATAATTATCCCAGGACAAACTTTATAAACTTTGCCATGGTGAAAATTGGACTGAGTTAGGCACCACTTTGTCAAGTTTGAGATCTTCCTAAACTTCTATAGGAAGCTTAGGTACTCCACAGTAATTTGCCAGATGAAGTAGTAATTTATTCATAATTATCTTGAATTAGTGATGGCTTATGAGGTTAATCAACACATTGGCGTTTATCTGCTCCCATAATTATAATTACGCAGCAGAATAAATACTATAGAATATAGATTGCTGCCTCCCATCAAATTTGAAGAAGATGAACTGGTCCAATAGACATTCAAGTCTTATGTAACGAGACAGGCTATTAGGAGAAAACTTAAAGGGATAAGTACCTTTTTTTTAGAGAGAGAGAGAGCAGATGAATTCGGTGATGGAATATACCTAAACAGAATCAGATACTGTAGTTTATAACATAGAATAAAAACAAAATCTTAATAACCCAGAATATATTATAGAGAAAAGGTGATTTGATGACCTACATCAATTACAAGAAACTAGACCGATATTTTCCCAGCCTGCCTCTTTTTAAAAAGTTTATATGGTCACTAAAGGGGGTAACGCTGTCGACTTTATTTTTGTCTCAGGGCATTTTCTGCATATTTTGCCAGAGTAATTTCTAACACACACAGGGAGAGAGAGAGAGAGAGAGAGAGAGAGAGAGAGAGAGAGAGAGAGAGAGAGAGAGAGAGAGAGAGAGAATTTTTCTTGAATATTTAGTAGACAGAATCAAACCACATTTTCGGTGTTTTTTTTTAAAGTAACTATAAGTGGATACCCGCACACATATATTACGTGTATATAATATATATATATATATAATATATATATAATATATATATATATATATATATATATGTGTGTGTGTGTGTGTGTGTGTGTATGTATATATATATATATATATATAGATAGATGGATCAGATATAGATATAGATATAAATATAGATATATGCATATATTTACACTCACATGAAGTAGATATATAGATAACTACGAGTATGTGGATGTAAAAAGTAGACACAGAAAATGAAAGCTCGCGTCAGTGCTGGATCAAATTAAGGTAGCATTGAGATTTTGCATGTCAGATAAGGCAACAAAATGGCAAGCCATGTTTTTGTTGATGCTTTTAAGCATAAAAGGCGTTGGTGTGTAGTATGCTTTTTTTTTTTTTTGTAGATTCACCCGCTTCATGCTTAATGGTGGGCCTAATGGATGTTTACGAATACCCTAACACCATGTCACGTGTAGCAAATGCTTTGGGGTCATTCTAATAAATTATTGATCTGGAAAATTTGATTTCTCATTAGTCGTATTACCAGTGTGTATAATTTGATGGCTTATTGAATAATAGGTCTCTCTCCTCCTCTCTCCTCTCTCTCTCTCCTCTCTCTCCTCTCTCTCTTCTCTCTCTCTGTGATTCTGTTAGCTTGTGTAGTACCGTTTCTTGACCTCGGACATATAGGCGTGTCCCCTAAAAGATCCTTTGTTGACAGAAGCAGTGAACTAGTCTAGTGTTTAGCAGGCTGGTGGGGGTCGCAGCTTACTTGCTGGGTTGGGGGGGTGGGGTGGGGGTGGGGGGGGAAAGATATGGAGAAGGGAAACTAATTAATCTTTAAGCGTTCATTGCTCTGTTGGAATGATGAAGCCATTCTTAACATATATTAATAACTTTGTCCATACGATTTTGTTGTATCTCTCTCTTTCTCTCCCGCTATTTATTTTAGATAAATTTTCATATCAGCCTTGTCATTTACTCAGCATTTGCATGACTTTCTCTCTCTCTCTCTCTCTCTCTCTCTCTCTCTCTCTCTCTCTCTCTCTCTCATTCAGGAGGTCATTTTCTAAGAAATTGCAACCTTCACGCAATCTGCTAGCAGGGAGTTCTTGAGAGAGAAGAGAGAGAGGAAAGAAGAAGAGACGAGGGAGAGCGAGAGAGAGAGAGAGAGAGAGAGAGAGTGCTCGACCTCCCACCCCCCGCCCATCCATGATTATGTGCAAAATGATAGCAGGCAGAAATAGCAGGTGTTTAACGCTGGGTGTTTCTGCTGTCGCTGCACGATAGAGCAATTTCATAGAAGGAAGTTTTTTCTATTATTTATTTTTTTTCAGAGTGGATGTGTTAATTAAGATTTTATCGCGCGCTGTGCACGGTAGTATTTATTTATATTTTTTTACGGCCCTAAAGCCCTATTTATGTTGTGTAGGCTCAGTATTACCGAAAGGTTGCGATTGTTTTGCTTTGTTTTTGCCTTACGGGGAATACATCAGGATCTGAATGCATGCCTACTGCATTTGAAGTTGTCCCGATCGTTTTTAATTTAAAAAAAAATGTGCTGACTATGATAATGGCTTTCTCCACTCGAGTATCCTCTCTATACATTTCTGTCATTTGAAATCGAATGAGCGAACCTAGAATTTATACCTGAAATAGTATAGATTGTGAGGTGATGAGAAAGATGAGTAAAAATGCCGCCACTAATTAACCCATACAGTTGATTATAACCTTTGCCATTACGGAAAGGAGATTAAATGTAATGGCAAGTGAAACAACGTCAGAGAGAGAGAGGAGAGAGAGAGGAGAGATGGTTGGCAGAGAGAGAGAGAGAGAGAGAGAGAGAGAGAGAGACTCATACAACAAACGGACAACACACTCGGTCTTCGGCAATTGAGATCAGACTATCGGACACACACACACACACACACACACACGTAGGCCTTTGCTTACTCTTCCGATGTAACGATAAAACTTTCGAAAAGCCAAGTACTCTCCTCAGATGTTGTGTTGGTATTTGATCCTTTTGGAGAACGAAAAGAAAAGTTGGATGATTATTGAAGGAGAAAAATAAGGGCGCTTAGTCAACACACGGAAAGGGGAAGGGGGGGAAGTGGTTATGGCCTCTCTCTCTCTCTCTCTCTCTCTCTCTCTCTCTCTCTCTCATCTCTCTCTCTCTCTATATATATATATATATATATATATATATATATATATATATATATATATATATATATATATATATATATATATATATATGTGTGTGTGTGTGTATTTTTGTATATATGTATGATTGTAAATAAATATAAAAAGTTTTTTATATGCATGTTAAAGGACTCTTTTTCTTTCTCAAAAATAGATGTAGGAAATATATTAAGCAAATTATCAGTGAATTGAAAAAAAAAAGAGAACTTATCCTCGAATATATCCCTAGGATTTTGATGACTGAAAGACTCGATGTTAACAATTATCACTGTTACTGCAACGATCCAACCAACCGTGGGAATTTGATCAACGCGTATTGAATAGGTTTTATTCATTTTTTAAAAAAGAATTTCAAATTCAGAAAACGGGCAAAGTAAAGACCATTTTGTCGTCAGTGTCTCGCCAGACTCTGATAACATCTTTGTCCGTGTCTTGTACCAGGACACACCAGAGACCATAGAATTAGGAAGTTGCTGAGTCTCTCTCTCTCTCTCTCTCTCTCTCTCTCTCTCTCTCTCTCTCTCTCTCGGAAATTCCCTAGGGGTATCTCTCGTAAGTAGCCATCTTGCTTGGTGAGACGTACCCGCGTGAAGTCAGATTAATCAACAGATATCACAAGTTTAACATACGACTAGAATTTGAGAAATATCTAGAAGTGTTCGTGAACTATCGGTGATAAGATTAGTGTGAAAATAGTAGGATAAAGCGTCTTCTAAGTTAGTTTATCAAGTGTAATACTATAAATCAGAACAAGATGGCAGTAAGTTCCAACTGCGGGAAGAGGTGGCGTAATTTGGCGTGTTTAGCAGATTCGCAATACGATGAGGTAGCAGGAAGGGAACTGGCATTTCTCATCTATGAAATCAGCAACAGTCCTAACCAAAAAGATACAAAAGCATTCATAGATATATTAGAAGGATATAATCCTTCAAACTGGAACAAATCTAATGAAAACTATCTTGAAAATAATTGAAGAAGTTCCAAAATAAAATCCAAGTGGTCAAGAGACTCATAAAGAAAATATACATAAACCAACATATTCCGACAAAGAAATGAAAATGAATAAGGTGAATCTTGTGAATATCCTAATGATGCATTAGGAAAAAGAATGCCAAAAGCATGCAAACTGTGTAAGGTTTGGTATAGCATAGTCAATCCACCAAAACCTAATCAGAAAATGTGCTGCATGCAACATTCCGACCCATCCACAGTGTGCTGAGGTAATACAAGATTTGAGAAAAGATACAAGAATTTTTGTTCAACATGTCTATCATGGATAGACAATGTTATTAAATCAAGATTGAATGTACAAATAGTTGAGGATGAAGAGGAAGAGGAAGAAGAAGAAGAAAAAGAGAAGAGAAAACGGAAAAAGAGAAGTAAACAAAAATGAAATGACAGAAAAAAAATAAGGAAAACAAAGAACAAGATAAAAGTATGGATGCAGAGATACTCATTGATACTACATATGAGGCAATAAAGCAGCATACCTACGAAGAAATAAATTACGATATGACAACAGAAAAGCAAATCCCGAAGAGGCTCTACCCAGATCTATACAATGACGGGAAAGAGGAAAAAATAGACAAGAAAGACAAAATCTGCAACCTTTTGAAAAAGAGGGAATTGCAGATTTGGAGAAAGATGTTACTACAAACATCCTAAGATATGTCAAAACTATTGAAATATATGGTAAATGTGCATACTTAGATGGATATGGGGATGATTGCAGAGATCTGCATCCAAAAATATGTAAAACCTAAAAAGAAGGAAAAGGATGTAAGTTCGACAAAAAATGCAAATATATGCACCCTGTAGCCATGAATCATAATCAAATAAATAACCAACCAATTAATAAAATCCAAAATAAGAAAGAAACAAATAAAGAGAGAAATCAAGAATATCAGGTAAAAGAGAAAAGCAAACCACCAATGAGATATACAGAGGTGTCAGCAAAAAATTTCAAAGCATCAGCTCCGAAATTATACCAAGAGATAATAACTGTATTTATTATGCAAGAGGATATTGCAGAAACGGAGAAAATTGCAGATTCAGACACAAAATGAATAATTATGATGAAGGAAGATCAAATATATGGAAAAGTTGGATTTTTTAATGTCAGAATTTCTGGAAATGAAAAAAGAACAACATACCAGAACAGGAAAGAGACATGGGAAAATCCTTATTACTACCAGTATTAAATGAAGGAGAAAACACGCAAACCATCATAGTGATGAATGCGCAGGGTTTAGTTACGAGTAACAAAAAGAAAAATAGAGTACTTAGAAGAACTAACCCAAAATGAAAAGAAAATAGATATAATGAATATAAGTGAAAACCTGGTATTCCCAAGAGACTGGAATGATGATCAAATAAAAGGGTTCCAAACTTATAGATCAGATAGAAAAAATAGGAATCAAGGGGGTGGGGGAACCGCAATATATGGGAAAGACAAAAAAACAAGAAAAATATATGAGAAATATAGTAACTCAGAATGTGAACTAATAGCCGGTAGAATTTGAATCTGAAAAATTGATGAACATAGTAATATATAGACCTCCTAATACTAAAGAGTTTGACTTAATAATTGAAAAATTGGATGATATATGTAGAAATCACAAGGACTGGGACTATTCTCCTATTGGTGACTTCACTTCCTTTCGTAGAATGGAAAGAACGAATAGGAGATTGTGGTTGTACTTATACATATAAAAAAGAGAGTAATAGTAGTGCAGAAGATAAGAGGCAATTTGAAAAGCTATTAGATATGCTACTAGAATACAACATTCAACAAATAAATCACCTGCCAACAAGAAAGGAAAATACTTTAGACCTAGTATTTGTGAACGAGATGAATTATGTTAAAGAAATAATAGTTTATAATGCGAATATTTCAGACCATAATGTCATAGAATTAACAGTTTCATTCCAAAGCAAGTGAAAATAGAGATAAGCAAGAAATGAAAAAGTGGGAAGGATATGGAAAATACAACTTCTACAGTAAAAATATAAAATGGTCAGAAATTAATGAAGAATTAAACAAAGATTGGGATAACATTTTCGTAAGTGATGACATAAGGGTAAATACGGAGATATTATATAAAATATTGGAGAAAATAGTGGAAAAATATATACCGAAGAAGAAAAGTAAACATCATTCATGCATACCAAGAGACAGAAGGATCTTGTTCCAGAAGAAAATCAGACAAAGTGGAAAAACAAAAAAAAAAAACGGTCATTGCAAAAGAAAAAAAAATGCATGGAAAGTTATAGAACTAAAAAGTAAGATAGAAAATGCAGAACAAAAGATTATACAATCAAAAGAAAATGAAAAACGGGACTTGGAAGAAAAAACCCTATTAAATATCAAGCAAAACCCCAAACTATTATACTCATATGCGAAGAAGATGAATAAAAGAAGAATAGAAATAGGCCCTCAGAGAATTGAAGGGAGATTAACGAATGAAAAAAAGGAAATTTGCAACATACTGGCAGAACGATATAAGAGAGAATTCACCCCTAGAATAGATAATGAAGATAATGATATAGAAGTAAGGGATGAAAATAGTGAATATTTAGCTGACATAGATATTAATGAAGCTGATATTGTGCAGGCTATTAATGAAATTAAAAATGGAGCTGCTGCAGGGCCTGATGGAATTCCTGCTATTTTGTTAAAGAAAGTAGTTCATTCTATCGCAAAGCCACTTGCAATATTATTAAGACAAAGTGTAGATACAGGCAAGATTTATGATGAGCACAAATTAGCATATATTACCCCTACTTTCAAAAGTGGATCAAGACTAGAGGCAAGTAATTAATAGGCCTGTGAGTCTAACATCACATATTATGAAAGTGTATGAAAGGGTAATGAAGAAAAATATTATGAAACATTTAATAAAAAATAATTTGTTTAATAAAGGCAACATGGTTTCGTACCCGGAAAAAGTACACAAACCCAACTGTTAGTCCACCGTGAGAACATATTCAAAAATATGAAAAGCGGAAATGAAACAGATGTGGTTTATTTAGGACTTTGCAAAAGCTTTTGATAAAGTAGACCATAATATATTAGCGAAGAAAATTAGAAAACACAATATCGTGGATAAAGTAGGAAGATGGTTAAAAGAATTTTTACACAACAGAAAACAGATAGTTATTGCAAACGACGAGAAATCGGATGAAGTCAAGTTAATATCCGGTGTGCCGCAAGGTACGGTGTTAGCTGCAATACTGTTTGTTATTATGATTGAAGACATAGACAATAATGTGAAGGATTCGGTAGTGAGTAGTTTCGCAGATGACACAAGAATAAGTAGAGAAATTACTTGTGATGAAGATAGGAACGCTCTACAAAGAGACCTTAACAAAGTATATGATTGGGCAGAGGTAAATAGGATGGTATTTAACTCTGATAAATTTGAATCAATAAATTATGGAGACAGAGAAAGAAAGCTATATGCATATAAGGGACCTAATAATGAGACCATCACAAATAAGGAAGCAGTTAAAGACCTTGGTGTGATGATGAATAGGAACATGTTATGCAATGATCAAACTAGCAAACTCTGTTGGCAAAATGTAAAGCAAAAATGGGAATGTTGTTACGGCACTTCAAAACAAGAAAAGCTGAACACATGATTATGCTTTATAAAAACATATGTTCGTAGTCCACTTTGAATATTGCAATATGATATGGTACCCACACTATCAAAAGGATATTGCACAAATAGAGAGTGTACAAAGGTCCTTTACAGCTAGAATAGAAGAAGTTAAGGACCTAGACTACTGGGAAAAACTACAATTCTTAAAATTATATAGTCTGGAAAGGAGAAGAGAACGCTACATGATAATTCAGGCATGGAAACAGATAGAAGGAATAGCAGAAAATATCATGGAACTAAAAATATCAGAAAGAGCAAGCAGAGGTAGATTAATAGTGCCCAAAACTATACCAGGAAAAATAAGGAAAGCACACAGGACATTAATCCACGACGCACCAGCATCGATAATACAGCGTCTATTCAATGCGTTGCCAGCTCATCTGAGGAATATATCAGGAGTGAGCGTAGATGTGTTTAAGAATAAGCTCGACAAATATCTAAACTGCATCCCAGACCATCCAAGATTGGAAGATGCAAAATATACCGGAAGATGTACTAGCAACTCTCTGGTAGACATTAGAGGTGCCTCACACTGAGGGACCTGGGGCAACCCGAACAAGATGTAAGGTCTGTAAGGTAAGGTCTGTAAGGTCTGTATATTATAGACTTTTAAAGTGAAGTGTAACGCGTTCGGTGAGATGACTTTCCTTAAAAGGACGTTACTGTAGTTTGATTTTGGTGACTGACATTATAACCTTGAGTCTGTTACGTCTGTCTATTGTAAATTTGCGTCTGGAGCTTGGAGAACTATATGTCCATTCATTAAGCTATTTAGTGAATTAATTATTCTTTCCCCAGAGATTTCTTTTTATAGTTTTTTGAGTTAAATTTTCTATCCTCAATTTTCCATTTTCTACTCGTTACGTTACCGGTGCTTGATTAATTAGCCATTATTATTTTATTAAGAGTAAAGTGTATCTAGTTATAGTTGTCCGCATCCTGCGCATTCAGAACGGCTTTTTTTTTATTTAGATTATTTATTTTGAGTTGGTGTAAGATTATGTTTTTGTTGATAGTTTTTGGTGTAAAAAATGTTTTTTTTATGATTTTACTCGATGCCTTAATTAATCGCGTTGACGTA
>NC_087208.1:61386271-61411271 GCF_015104395.2 Macrobrachium nipponense | reverse complement strand
TCAAAGATGCCAGAGATTGTAGTTAAACCTTCATTGTGTAACCGTAGAGTTTTTCATTGGTCAATTTTATTCAAAGTCTGGATTTTGACTATTCCTTGGCACTATTTAAACAGGGTAGTAGAGTGCCTATGGAGGTCATTTGCACATGCAGGGTCAAGATCAGCGTACATATTTACATATCAGTCTTTATAGATATATAATGGTATCAAAGTCTCTCTCTCTCTCTCTCTCTCTCTCTCTCTCTCTCTCTCTCTCTCTCTCTCTCTCCATACTTCTCAATCTTTTCCCTTCTACTCTGGTGTCCCATGGTACTACGACATCAATGTTTATTGATACCATAGTTCCCGAGGATATTTGCTTGATCGTTTTCTATCACTAACCTCCTCCCCATTTATTCTCTTCTCGTCTTATTTCAGTTCTCAAAGAGGGAAGGCGGTCTTTTTAACTTTTTTGACATTTTGACATAGCTACCTTATGGTGTTTGGTGCCACATAAATCAGGAAAACATAAGGAAATGTTTAGATTTTTATTGATTTCCAAGAAATATTTCGGTATGTGACGTCATATCTGTAGTATGACGTCATCATCCGTTAAGCAAATTTCAATTACAACTAGAATTAATATTAAGGAGAGATTTTTTTTTTGAAGAATCACTATTACAATTACCTTTAGAATGTGTAATGAATAACATTTCAATTAAAGTACAATTACTACAAGCCTGCCTTCATCGCACAGCCGCCCAGGTGTAAAGGGGGGCGTGGCCTAGGCATGCAAGAGATAACCAGCATGCGCCTGTGTAAGAGACTCTCCTGTCACGCCCATGAGGAGTCTGTAAACAACCACGCCCGCACCAATCATCACAAGACTTCTCATACAGATGTTGAGCAAAGTACACAAAGAGGCTTCTGGGATATTGAGTGGGGATGACGCTACCTCTCTCTATAGATACCTTGGTTCTTGGAGGACTGTAGGATTGGTGTGGAGGTATGTAAGGAACTGCGGGGACCCTAGGACTGTGCAAAGGTAGGAGGCTTAAAATCTTGCCCTAGCAGGACGGTATATCCTCCATAGTACATACCTTGGAGAGGTTGGGTGACTCTCGACCAGACAGTAGGCAAGAACATCTTAACGTGGTTGAGGCTTTCCTTTGTGACGAATTGGTGCTTGTCACCCCGAACTCCGTAAGGAATCTCACCCTCTCGAATGATGGATTTCTGTGCACCTGTGTCATCAAAAGCTCGGACCTGGTAGGCAGGATGCGACCTCGAGGAGGTGCAACGTATATAGAGCCTTGCGCTGGAGGGCCTACTAGAACTGAAGGATTGTCCGTCCATGTCAATGCAATGGCAGTAACCGCAGCCGCTTTCTTGTGGCATATCAAGCAGGAAGCGATGTGCCCATGCACTTTGCACAAGTCGCAAAAACTCTCGCTGAAAGTCGTGCTTGGGTCCATCTTCTGTAAAACTTTTGTTATGTGAATCATGGCCACTACGAAGAGTAGTGGGGACAGTGAGTCGTCCTGGAAGATTCCTCTCCTGATGTTAACCTCTTCTAGTCTTATCCCAGAGCTTGTAAATACTGTATTTCAGTTGCCCATTGTATTTATGAGGAAGCTGATGGTTGTTTCCTCTGCCCCATATATGTTCAAGGATTCTGCTTATTATTTTTATTAAATTGTTCAAATTAAAATTTATTTATTTTTGTTTTATATTTATTATAGTTATTAGTATTGTATTTATTTTAATTTTAAATATATTTAATCTTTAATTTTGTATTTTATTTTTATTATTTAATTTTATTTTTACATATATTTTATTTCATCCCATTGTATTTATGAGGAAGCTGATGGTGGGGTTTTTCCTCTGCCCCCATTATTTGCACGGATTCTGCTTATTATTTTATTAAATTGTTCAAAATTAAAATTTATTTATTTTTTGTTTTTATATTTATTATAGTTATTAGTATTGTATTTTTTTAAATTTTAAATATATATTTAATCTTTAATTTTGTATTTTTATATTATTTATATTTACATATTTATTATTTCATCAATTTTTGGTTTTTATTAAATTTCTTTTATTTTAAATATTTTATTTCAACTTATTATTAATAATTTATTAGTTTAATTTTATTGTATTTTTATTTTCATTTTTAATATTTTTTATTTTATTTATACTTATTTTGTTATTTTATTATTTTTATTTATTTTATATTTTTATATTTTTTTATATATTTATATTGATTATGTATATATTTATTTATTTTTTATTCATTTTTATTTAATTATTTATTTCCATATATTTATTTATTTTTACTTGTTTATTATTTTATTTATGTTTTTATTTATTCATTTATTATTTTATATATTTATATATTTATTTTATTTATTTATTTTCATTATGAATTTGATTTTTATTATTGTTTTCTTTTTAATTTATTTTCATTTTTATTTATTTATTTATTTATTTATTTATTATATGTTTATTTATCAATTTATTTATTTTTTGTTATTTAATCTTTTTCGTTTTTTATTTTTATTTATTTTTATTTATTCATTTATTGATATATACTTATTTATTTATTCATTTATTTATTTTTATCTATTTATTTTTTTATTTATTTAAACATTCATTTATTTATTTACTTATTTATTTATTTATTCTTATTTTTAAATGGCCTATGCTCTGATTCTAAACCTGTTACTTGCGGAGTTCCGCAGGGTTCTATTCTTGGCCCATTGTGTTTTAATTTATTTATCAATGATTTACCATTGACAGTTGGAGTTGAGACTGTGTTATTTGCTGATGACGCAGCCTTTGATGTCACGTCATGCTCTTTAGACGGATTATTTAAGAACATCAAAAAGCTCTTCTCAGTCTTGGAGAAATATCAGAAAGCCAATATGCTCTTGCCAAACTCCAAAAAGAGTAAGTTAATGTTTTTTTCCTCGCGCCCGGCACAGAATTTACCTGACATATTCTTCGCAGGAGAAGCCATAGAGTGGGCGAATGAATTTAAATACTTAGGACTAACAATAACAAGAACTTTGTCCTTTGCTAAACATATTAACAATGTAACCCTAAACATCAGCCGAGTAACAGGAACTCTAGTTGGCATACGCGATGTTGTCCCTACTCGTGTGCTTGTAAATCTGTACTATGCTCTTGCCTTTCCATACTGAACAATTCCTGTGTCAATAATTTGCTGAGAACTATCTTAGGAGTTCAATGGGTTGATAATGTCCCCCTGTTGGGGACTCTGGAAATGTACGATAATTTGAAGCTGTTGAGGTTGAGGAGTCTTTATAAATACAATCTCTTAAAGTTTTTAAGACTTTTACTCAGTGGGAAGTATACTGATATGCACGATATTTTACTTCGTCCATATCTCCAAATACACTCATATGAAACAAGAGTAAATATGTTTCGCCATCCTCATTTGGTTTGTGAGGTAGAGAGGAGATTTTTACCATATCAAATGATATTGCTGTACGATAGTCTACCACCTACCTTATTTGATGGCTCTCTGCGGTATTCCTTACGTTCATACAAGTCATCATTGATGAGCGAACAATAGTTGTCTTTTATAGAATGGTAGCATAATAACTTTTTAACTTTGGGTGTTTTAGTGCCTCTTGTCTGGTGTTTTAGTTAGGCTCTACAATAGTGATTAAATTCTCATTTCATTGTTTTATATGCTGTAATTTTGTCGAATCTGTGCTATTACATGGATTCCATTGTTTTTAAATATTGTCTAACTTTATGTATTGGTGTGTGTTTTAGTCTTGATTTCGTTGTTCTAAATATTGTCTAAGTTTGTATGTATAAATGTCTGCGCTTTACTGATTTTATTTGTATTGACGTTTTTATGTAGCCTGCCATATAAGCTACTACAGCTTCGGCGGCTTTACTAGAACTGTGTGGAGAATTGTATTAATATGACATAAATAAAACTAAACTAAACTATTTATTTGTTTATCCATTTATTTATTTATATTTATTTATATTTTTATTTTAAATTTATCTATATATTCATAAATATTTATTTATTTATTTTTATTTATATTATTTATATATATATATTTATTTTTATTTATTTATTTATTTATTATTTATTTATTTATTTATTTATTTATTTTTTATGTATTTTTAATTATTTATTTATTTATTTACTTATATTTGAAATAATAATTTTTATTTAATTTATTCATTTTGATATATTTTTATTTATTTTATTTTATTTTTTATTTTAGTTTATTTTTGTTTATTTAATTATTTATTTATATATATATATTTTTTATTATTTATTATTATTTTTATTTTATTTATTTAATTATTATTTATATAATTATTTATTTGGCTACTAATGTATTTATTCCTTTTTATTTATTTATTTTTATTTATTAATTTTTTCATTTTAATTGATTTTTATTTATTCATTTTTATTTATTCCTACTTTCATTTTTATTATTTATTTCATTTTTATTATTAATAATTACTGCCTCAGCTGCAGTAATATTATGTAGGTATATTTTCATAATTATGATTTTCTCATTGTTGCTTAAACTGCTGAACAACGTGAACAACGCACGGAAGGTTGTCATGTCTAAATAGGTAACTATGAAAGTAAATTTTACTTTTATTCAAAAGATGCCAGAGTCTGTGGTTAAACACTCGTTGTAGAACCCGTAGTGTCTTTCAATGGTCAATTTCTATTCGAAGTCTGGATTCTGACTAACCCTAGGCACTACTTAAACAGGCAATTAGAGTGCCTATGGAGGTCATTTTCACATGCAGGTCAAGATCATTGTACATAGTTATATATCAGTCTTTAAGATATGCTATGATATCAAAGTCATTCTCTCTCTCTCTCTCTCTCTCTCTCTCTCTCTCTCTCTCTCTCTCTCTCTCTCTCTCAGGGGAGTAATGCCAGCAGTGTACCTTTTTTGCGGTGCACAATAGGCAATACTTAATGGTTTTTGCAGCATTCCTTCAGCCCTGAGCTGCATCCTCTTTTAAACCTTCTACTTTACTTCCGTTCAAACCGCCTTTCTACCACCTTGCCACCCCACTGTCTCTGATTTATTTTCATCTTATGACTGCTAGGATTTCCTCCCTGTAAATCTTAAAAAAAATATTTAGACGTAAGATTAGTGTAAGGAGCTGACAGCTACTTCATGCGTCAGAACAGAGGCTTTGGAACCTCTTTTAATAACACTTGGTAGATGGTTGCAGGTTTCCAAAGACCAGGATTCGAAGGATCTTGGGGCAACCGGGGATGTATAAATGGAGTGTTGCCATTGTGCCCCGTTAAGCTCACTCCTTCATGTAATGAATGACCACCCCTGCAACCACTACCCTGTGAGTGAAGGCTAAACTGCTCTGAGGTTGCGGAGCTTTTGTTCCTTGTTGAAGTCCTGGCCAACTAAAAATCCCAGACGAGTTTCTGTGCCATTGATTGTGGAACTTCCTACCCGTGGGGCCTTTTGGTGTGGCCACTGTGGCCATTCCTTGGGGATTTTCAGGGTTGGAGGAGAAGCATTCGTGTTATAAGATTCTGGATGTTCATGGCTGTTGGAAGTTTAGTAGTTTAAGGGATGCTGCTGTTCACTCCTGGCGAAAAATCATATGCTTAGGTAAATTGTGTTGCTCAGTTGGGAGCTGCGACACGTTTGGGATCGTTAAACAACGGGGAGACCGTATGTTAGTGTGGCAGCGATAAATGTATATCCTGGCCATGAACTATGGAAAACTGTCCATGGATAAGCGGATGCGGCGACTGTGGGAGTACTCAACCCGCCCCTCCCCCCCTTTTTTTCCCTTATCAACTGGTCACATTACGAAGAATACTGAACTAGAAGCGCAGATAGAAATATTGAAAACAAGGCACAGAAATGACCCAAGAAAAGTTAAAAGTAAAGCACACATGTGCGAAATGCAGTGTAAATAAGTATTGCGTAGACTACAAAGAGGCATGCGCATCAAAGCTAGGTAGTCTCAGTGTCTGTCTCTCCTGTCAACAAGAACAGGAGATAGTTAAATTGAGGAGGGAAGTAGAAGAATTAGCTAAGGAACTAAAGGAGTTGACAAAGGACAAACTCGAAGGCAAAAGAAGAGAAGACAGGATGGAAAAGGAAATTGGAGACCTACGAAGAGAAGTTACAAACCTTAAGAAAGAAAAACAGGAATTGTACAACGACATAGATTTGCTGTGCTCTTTGAAACAGAAAATTAAACTATCTTAATTGGAGATGTTACAACCTCCCAGGTTACAATACAGGTTCTATTAGGTCTTTATATTCACTAGGATTGCAGTCAGTAAATGAACCTCAGTATTAAGGAAAACAGAAACAGAAACTCAAGAAAACTTAACAATATTTATTACAAACTAGGAAATTACTTAGATCAACCTTGTGCGGTTATATACAATTAAATGCTCAGATAAATAATCAAGAGAACAAATACCTGGAAAATAATAGAAAAAATGTAATCATAGTGCAGGGAGGAGGAAATGACCTGTTTCTAAAATATGGAAGAACTGGCCAGACAGAAGGTGTTGTAGCCAACCTGACGAATGTTATAGAGAACATCCGTGAGGAAACATAACGTCATTTTAAAAGGACCTCTGCCCAGAACCAATGTGAGCCACTACTCCCTAAGCAAAGGCAATTGGAATCAACGACAGACTGGAGCTAATATGCTAAAAAAAAGGTGTTAGGTTCGTAAACTAATAGGAAACCTTCTCAACGAAAACCTCATGAAACACCTTAGTGAACTGAACATTCAAGGGAGGAAGTCAGAAAGCACCCAGAATCTGATTAGTAATAGCACTGCAGGCAACAGTGACAGTAAGGGAAACTAATAAAGCCACCGAGGACAAAAGAGAAAACAGAAAAGTCCCTCAGAGTGGCGCAGTTTAATGCACAATCTATTCGGAACAAAGTAGATCTTTTCAAAGCATTGGTAGCAAGTGAGGAATTAGACATGGCTACAAGAGGCAACAAGAAACTTCGTAGGAGAGTACCAGATAGCTGGATATAAATTATTAAAGAAAGATAGACTCAATAACAAAAAAAGGTGGAGGTGGTATGTTATATGTTAGGGACCACCTCAGTCCAATAGAGTGTAAAATTACTACCATGCAAGAAGTGATTGGCATCAACTTAAACAGCGTAGGGAGGCAGATAACTAGTGTACAGACCTCCACACCAATCACAAATGTCCGATGAGGAGCTGTATGCACTACTAGGACAAGAGATAAACAACAAACTCTGTATAATAATGAGAGATTTCAATGTAGCAGTACATTGGGACACGATGACCTCCGCATCAAACTTAGAAGGAAAGAGTCTTTTAGATTTTGTAAAACATGAATTCCTCGACCAATGGGTTGACAAACCCACTAGAGGAAACAACGTACTAGACATCGTCCTATCAACAGAATATAATCTAGTGTCTGACCTTTCAGTAGGTGCAAATCTAGGCAAAAGTGACCATAAAATTATCTCATTTCAAATTAATGTTACACTTAAAAAAGAGAAGAAGATATTAATGAGCTTAGACTACCGTCGACAAGACCTAAAAAAGCTTAAAGAGTACGTTAAAAATCTTGAGTACAACGAGAACACAGGCATAGATAAACACTGGGAAGCCTTTCATGAGGAATACACAGAAAAACGCTCTAGTATACCATTAAGGCAAATACTAACAAATGGCAACTCTCAGCCTAAGTGGTTCAACAGAGAAATTAAAAATACAATAAGAGAAAGAGACAGATTGCACAAATCAATGAACCCACACCCAACACCCGTAGAAGCAAGCGGCATAAAGAACTCTGTAGGTTGGTGGACAAATTAGTAAGAAATGCAAAGATAAATAAGGATAAGAGAGTTGCATCACTCTGTAAAGAAAACCCAAAAGAAAACCCAAAAGAAGTCTGCACATGTTAATTGTAGGAAACCAATAAAAAATAGCATAGGTCCCCTAAGGGACAATAGAGGTAACCTGGTGAACTCAGACTTGGAAAAAGCAGAGTTATTGAATAAGTTTTTACTAGTGTATTCACAATTGAAGACACTACCTCAATACCGGAACATGCTATTAAATATGAAGGGACAGAACCGTTGGACAAAATAATATTTACAGAAGAGGACATTAAAAACAAAATAGACAAACTCAACAAGTTCAAATCTCCTTGCCCGGATGGGATTCATCCAAGAGAAATTAAAGAGCTAAAAGAAGAGATAGTTCCTCACCTATATAAACTCTACAGAAAAAGTGCTTAACAAAGAAAGGCACCAAAAGGATGGAAACTAGGCAATGTGCCCCCAGTCTACAAAAAATGTCCAAGAGAAGAGCCAGGAAATTATAGACCAATCTGTCTGACGTCGGTCGTTTGCAAGATTTTTGATAGAAACAACTTGTTGTTAAACAGCCAACACGGTTTCAGACAAAACAGATCATGCCTATCAAGCCTCTTGGAGTTTTTTTTTTTCATAACATGCTTGGTATTTACTACAGTAGTAGACTTGGTGGAAGACTGGCTAACTTTTAGAAAACAGAGAGTCGTAATAAATAGTAAAGAATCGGAATGGGCAGATGTAACAAGCGGAGTTCCCCAAGGTTCTGTTCTTAGCCCTCTCTTGTTTTTGATTTAATGACATTGATATAGGCTTAACTAGCAGGATAGCCAAATGTGCAGATGACACCAAACTAGTTGTAAATGCAGCAGACCCAGATGCAGTGGAAAGTTCAAGAAATGATCTAATAAAAATAGGAGAGTGGTAAAAAAATGGCAAATGCCTTTTAACATAGATAATGTAAAGTGTTACAAATAGGAACAAACAACCTCCATGCCAGCTACATGCTGCTTGGGAATGACATAAGTAGTGTAGAACAAGAGGAGGACCTTGGAGTCATTATTACCAAGGACTTAAAATCCTCAAAACAGTGCATAAAAGCTGAAAAGAAAGCACACAAACTAGTGGGATACATAAAGAGGCAGTTTAAATACAGAAATAAGGAAACGGTGCTGCAGCTCTACACATCAATAGTTAGACCCTATCTTGAATATGCAGTACAGTTTTGGTCACCAACACTAAGAAAAGACATAAATAGATTAGGAGTACAAGCAAGAGCCACAAAGCTAATTCCATCCTTCAGGCAAATAGGTTACCGAAGACGACTAGAGAGCCTGAACATGTATGGTTAGAAACACAACGATTGCGAGGACAACTAATAGAAACATTTAAAATACAGAAAGGCATAACAAAAGTAGACAGTAACCTATTTACATTAAACGAAAACCAGACAAGAAATAATGGATGGAAACTAGAATTGAAGAGATAACACATCCCATTGTGGGAACTTCTTTACATACAAGATATGTAACACGTGGAATAAACTGCTACCAGAAGTTGTCAGCAGCAACAGTGTGGAAGAGTTTAAAAGAAAGCTAGACAAAATCATTGGGACACTGTGAACGCACAGTAAAACCTGCTCCTACAGATAAGTGAGCACACGATGTCTCCTCGGATGGACTGACAAGTCTTTGAGACATCCTAATCCTTGTAACTTCTCTCTCTCTCTCTCTCTCTCTCTCTCTCTCTCTCTCTCTCTCTCTCTCTCTCTCTCAAAAATGCCTTTCTCGTAGGGAAGCTTCCGTGAACTTAATTAAGAAAAAGGGCTCATCATAAATTGGAATCATTAGCAATTAATTAATTGTTAATTTGGCATGCAGCTATTAGGCCTGTTGTGATACAAAGAGAAACTCTTTGTATCTTTGCTTTTGTTCATTTCTATTTTTTATATGTATTCGTGTTTTTGTCGTAATTTATTTTCAATTGGCGTATCTCTCTCTCTCTATCTCTCTCTCTCTCTCTCTCATTCCTGTTGTTTACATTACTGCTTTGCCTGTTACTGGGCAAATTATAATAACTGACAAATCATTTGGTTCCTGCAGACCACATCAGTATTCAAAGTACTCTATATAGGAACCATTGCAAGTTCAGCTCTCTCTCTCTCTCTCTCTCTCATTTTGTCAATCTCGGTTTTAAAACTTTTAGAGAGCTTATTATTTGATGTTATCTTTTATTGCCTGAGAGAGAGAGAGAGAGAGAGAGAGAGAGAGAGAGAGAGAGAGAGAGAGAGAGAGAGAGAGAGAGAGTATTTTTAAAGTAAACTCTCGAATTTCCCTTTTCAAAGCAGAGCAGACGTCAAAGGCGCCTGTCGCGTGTTTGTCTTGAAGAGAGAGAGAGAGAGAGAGAGAGAGAGAGAGAGAGAGAGAGAGAGAGAGATTCTTCTTTATAGGAATTGTTCATGCTTGTATTTATGGTGGTTAATAGATTTTTGGTGTTTTGCGACTTTACCATTTTTCTTCTATTTACTTTATTCTATTAAATTCAGGTCATGTTTTGGTGTTTTTCTAGACCGATAAAAATTTTGTGTGGATTTGATTCATCTTAGAGTAACTTTATGCTGCTTCTGACCACTGTTGATCTCTTAAATTTAGTTAATTTTTTATAAAAGGTATATTCACTGAAAGCAATCTCAAGTCATTTTCATTGTGTTGGATACAACGTATTTTTGTTTTGTTCGTTGAAAAATAGCTTGAAACGCCTGTGGTCCTTTCTCTCTCACAAATGTTAAGCAAACTTTTTTTGGCAAGGTTTTCATTATATTTAAAGTTGACTATTATTTTTGCTATACATTTTGAAATATATGCCTAAGCATCAGTACAGTCATCTTTTTGCATCATATACCAAATTCTTTCACTGGAATAGGTTTTTTGTAGTTACCTATCAATGAATAATCTTAGGCCGTTTTTTATTTAAAGGCCGTTGTTTTGGAATTTCGTGAATTTTATAGTCTTTTCAAATTCCGTTCATCAACGTTTTGGTCTTTTGGTCAGAATTGTGTCCTCCTGAACTGAAGTCTCCAATAGAGCTGTGATTAGAATTTCAACATAAACGTTGTATATGTTTGTTCACTTATACATTAAATCTGAAATTTATTGTCTACAAGGCTTCATTCATTGCTACATCCTGCACGTGGCTATTTCAAACGCACAAAGGCTCCTCGTCACTCATTCATCACTATGTCCTGATGGATCGCTAAATGGACTAAAATGGTTGGTGGCATTATTTATGCACACCTGCAAAATTTATGCTGAATCTTCATGCGAAGAGAGAGAGAGAGAGAGAGAGAGAGAGAGAGAGAGAGAGAGAGAGGGAGAGAGAGAGAGAGAGATGCACGCCCTGGAGTCTTCAGTGGGAGAATAGTGACAACAAAGGTAATATCCATTTCTGTATTATTAAGAATCAGTAAGAACAGATGGAATCAAGTTAGAAAAAAATAATGACATTTATGAATAAACAATTGAAGTTAAACTGAACAAACTAAACATTGGAGAAAAAAAAATACACCTGAAACGAGGCCGAATGCTCGGAGTATATTTGTATGATCGATTTTTTTTTTTTTTTTTTTTTGGCAGATGTAATGATAGTATATGAACCTCGATTACTTTCAGTCTTGTAATAGGAAATTAAAAAGGAAAAAAATTAGGAACATGAGAAGGGAAAACGAACCAGAAATTCAAACGCAAATTATAAGAGGTGTCGGTATCATGCGTCGTGGAGTTGGGATGGTGGTAGCCCTATCCCTATTCTCTCCATATTATCCAAAGTTTAATTGTTAATATTTCTAAAATAAAGATAATTTACATTGCCATTAGTAATGATTGTCCACAGACCCATTGCTGTTGACAGGAGGTGACGTTAATGTTTAAATTTATAGACTCCAATAGAAAAAAAGAATCAGATTGAGTTGTTTATTCCCGAGCGTTGCGTCAATCAAGGAAAGTTTACACGGCATTAAAGCGTATATAAAGCTTGCGCTGCTTATTTTATTTGGCCCCAGAACAAAAGGGTATTGTAAACCATTGTAAAGAGCTCGTCAATTGACAACCAGTGTCGGCTTTCTTTGAAACGCAAAGGCATTCTATTTCCAGGAAACAGGTAGAGTACAAAGGGGAAAAGAGCGAGAATGGACTTACATATATACCGACTGTTTCGCCGTGTTTAATTAGATTTGAGCTGATGTTTTCTTTTTGTAATTGTTGGGCGGTCAGGTCTTACCTGAATGAGAGCGTTGTACTAATATTAACCACTGCTATCAATAACTACTGATGGCAATGAGGTAGAATAAAACTTAACATTTGAAAATTATGGCAAATTTTGAACACCAGTCCATTAAGCCTTAACGTCAATCATTTGTGTTCGTAGCAAATCAGGGGAAAATCCTTCTCATTTCACCTTCGGTTTGAGCACCTGTGTATTTTGTTGGTAAGTTTCCCAATCAACCGATTTACTCGCATATATTGATATAATAAACGTCGTAAGCCGTAGCTTCAGATCCAGCAAGTCAGGATTTTACACCTCAGCTCCAAAAAAATTATATATATCCAAAACATCGTATTTGAAAATGTTTATGAATAGCGAAGTGAGTTCAATTAACCATGAAATTAAATTTTATTTTATTTCTTCATTATTGTGAACATTTTCATTTTTCACTGTTACAATCTCACGGGGCAATCTTACCTTGGTTTAAAACATAAAATTATGTCCAATGTTATAGGAAGAATGGTGCTTCAAATTTTCTGACAAACTAATTTACACCCCACCACCACCACTCAGGATTAACTACTACTAACTTGATCTTTAATTTATGTGACCGAACTTATACTTTTTTTCTTGCCCGAAAACTTGAAGGTTTCGGGTCATTTCATGAATCCTGGCCGGGCAATCGAAGTACCCTTGCAGCGACATTTCAGTTTGATATTTACCGATTTAATATATTGAAATTCTTAATGTCACTGCCATTGTTATCGAGATGAAATTTCCACGGGCCACTTTTTTTTTTTTTTTTTTTTACGCGCGATTACTAAACAACTTTCCTACTCATTATACCTTCAGAAGTACCTGTCATGCCGTTGAAGTTGAGGATTGGTATCTGTTGTATATTAATTTGAATAAGTTGCATATTGGTCGTTCGTATATTGTTCTTTTGACATTTAAAAACTTTGGAGTATGCTCTGAGATTAAAGAAAATAACACATTTCCCTTGATATTTAATCACGCAGTAACTTTATCTTACTAAAATGGGCGTTGTCTGTCCGTCCGTCTGTCATTCAATCACGGCCAAACGGCTAGTCCGATAGGCATGAAACTTGGCAGGGTTATTGTGGGAACCCGTAAAATGGTTTATAATGGAGTTTCATCCTACCTCCCCCCGCTCCGGAGGGGGTGGGGGTGAGAAGGGATTCCCGGAAACGGAGTTGGTTCTGCCCGTGAAACGGGGCTGGCTATCCCCGTAGACTTAGTTACTTTCCAAATTTCTGTATACATATGTTTGCTAGTAAATTAAATTCCCAACCACTTGTTCTCGGGTTTAGAAAAAAAAATGGTATTCATCTCTTCACACATCTGTACGGAATCGCTTTGATGGTCCTTAATCGGAGACAACGACAGGAAATTGACTCGCAAATCGACGGACAAGGACATTTTTGCTCCAGCTTAACGAGATTACGTGATGATCACAGGAGAACGGCGAGGCTTTTTTGTAATGACGAAGATGTTTCTGGATGATGAACAGTAGTTAATATGATAATAGTGATGACACTAATGAGGTGCTGGGTCCTATCCATGGGGGACTAAATAGAAAAAAAGGAAAAGGGAATAAAGAAGACCCATAGACGGGGAACATCTTTAGTCCCTTATTTTATATGTAAAATAATTCATGATTTAAGCATAGTTATGGTTTCGGTTGGTTGTTTATTTAGAGATTTTGTTTGTCATCATCATCATTATCATTGTCATGATTGATTTTATTTTCAACATAATTATTATTCATGAAATACAAAACACTTTGCAGTAAAAAAACGTTCTGCTGCAAGAAAAGAAATTAGGGATCTTTATACTGGTGAGTTTGGTATTAGAGTACCTGCTGCAACTATTTCTACTTGAGAATATGATTGGTAGAATTGAGATGTTTACTGAAATTAAAAGATTTAGATTTAATTCAGAGAAAGATACATTTGATAATTTTGGTCGAAAAAAATGTAGATTAATTAGATATGATTTTCGAAGCGTTATGCGTAGATATGAGTTATTATAATGAAATAAAGTCATAGATTTTCTTCTGATGAAAAGTTAGTTGTTATAGTTTATCGATTTAGTTATTTATCCATGAAGTATTGTGTCATAGCGTACGTCGAGTGATTTTTCAAGTATCCATTATAGGAAGAGGCTAATGTTACGGTATCATTTCAAATATCTGATGATTTCCTTGATGTCTTTTGATAACTTTAAATCAGTAACGCTTACCAAAGAAAAAAACTTTATTTCATGGTCCAGCTGAAACTACCAATGGACATTTTTTTATATGTATAGGGATGAGTTCTAATACTTTTGGATCAAGTACTATTTGTCTGCTTCGTGGTTTATTTGCTTAATACTTCGATAGTAGAGTGCTTGGACCTTTTAAAATGTAGAGCTTCAAAATAAAAACGTAAAAAAAATCTGGGGTCAATCAGTAATGGTAGAAGGTTTCTACCATATTTTCCAGTGTTCTCTGTTTCAGTTTTTTGTCATCTGTGGATTGTTTCATTATTTTGGGGGTTTGAAAGGCAAAAACAGCAATGTTATTTTCCCTAAAGTAAAATAAATATCTTTTAAAAGATTCCTTTTGTTGAAGACTGAGCAGACAATTCTCGTTTCAGCTCGCGTGCAGGGTAACCACACGAACGTCAAACCACCTGTGAGTTCTCTTACTCGAAGAAAATAACCATGGCATTTTCAGTCCATTTGTGGCTTTCGCGCATTTTGCAGCCAGACATGAAAATAGCTTTGGTGTAGAGCCTCCACTTACAACATCTCAAAGTGTCTGAGGGAGTTGCGCGCAGTTTACCTCGAAACAGCTTTAGCTTATTTGGAGATAGGTGCACAGCTTACGTTAAGCGCCTCAGTGGCGTGGTCGGTATAGTGTTGGCGCACTACCTTGGTGGCCGCGAGTTCGATTCTAGGGCTTTCCATTGAGGTGTGAGAGAAGTGTATTTCTGGTGATAGAAGTTCACTCTCGACGTGGTTTGGAAGTCACGTAAAGCCGTTGGTCCCGTTGCTGAATAACCACTTGTTCCATGCAACATAAAAACACCATACAAACAAATATAGCGTACGTTAATTGGTGTTTGTATTTGATAGTTATTGCGGGAAAGATGCTTTCTTTTCTGTTCGTTAACGAAGATGTTATTGCATCATACACTAGTGAAAGAAGGCTTCTCTGTAGTTCATGGACAGGACTTGGTCGTATATCAACCGAAAGTAGGCTTGTCGTTCGGTAGCGGTTAGAGAGGTTTATGTGGTTACTGAAAAGTGAGAGGTAGTTTGAAGGGTCTCTTCCCTAAGGTCATGATTGGGTTAAGGTTTTAAATCTTGATGCCAGCTTCTTCTTTGTTTATTTCATGATATTGTTTTGCTTTCATATTTCCATCCTTGTTAATTCTGGAAGAGCTTTTGTGCGTGTGTGTGTGTGTGTGTGTGTGTGTGTGAGAGAGAGAGAGAGAGAGAGAGAGAGAGGAGAGAGAGCGAGAGAGAGATGAGAGATGAGAGAGAGAGAGAGAGAGAGAGAGAGAGAGAGAGTTTCCAAACGATGCAAACGGTTATGGTGGGAATAAATAACAGGACATTGTTATCAGCACTTTTAAAAATGCAGTCCTTGTGAATTTATCTTATTACCATAGACAGATTTTCGAGTTGCCATCAGAACCCAAATGAGCGCGAAAGGAATGTACCCGAAACACGATTTCTGATTTTCCTGATCCTTGCGATCACTAAATGTATGACTGTATGTATGTAGTGTGTATGGGTTGTGTTTGTAGGAATCTAAATCTTCCTTGTAAGCAGGTTATGTATTTTTGTCGTCGCTGTGATGGTTATTTCACAGAACTATCAGTTGCTATCAATCTGAGTTTACCTGTATGTCTATATAGATTTCGGTCCAAGATCGAAAGATGTTTCTAAGCGATAAAATCCAACAGTTTTCGTTAATGCATTTGCCTTTTGAAAGTTGAAATTTCCATAAATGTCTTTTCCCCATATTATGGTTCGGAGTGGAAATAGAGCTCTGGGATTATTCTAATTATTATTACATGATGTTCCCTACAGTACCCATTCTGGAACCGGGATAGATGGTGTGGGTTGTCCAAATGTTGGCCGTTACATTTTTATTAAGTTTTGTTCTTGAATAATTAGTTGTGCATAGATCATGTATAAATCTTCGATGGCACTTACTAATAATTCTTCCTTTATGTAGATTAATAGAAAATTAAGTTTATGGGTACTAAATAAAACATTTTGTTTGGTGTGAAAAATATAGGAGAATATTTTTAAGGCTCTTCGGTCGCCAACTGCAACCCTTTTCATTCCATTTACTATACTTCCATTCATATTCTCTTTCTTCCATCCTACTTCCCACACCCTCCTAACAGTTGTTTCATTGTGCAACTGTGAGGTTTATCCTACTGCTACACCATTAAAACCTTATTACTCTCAATTTCCCTTTCAGCGCCGAATGACCTCTTAGGTCCCAACGATTTGCCTCTGGCCTAAATATTATATTCCGTTCCATTCCTATTAAATTAATATTCATGGATGATGCTGGTAATAAAGGCTTAGGAAGTATTTGAAAATGGTTTGAAAAGTGAGCCATAAAACAAGTTTTTGATTAATTGAAAGTTAAATGTACCTTTCAGTGTGAGTTGTTAAGATGCTGAAATTGTTAGTCTGGGCTCTGTCACTACATGCTGTTTCAGGGCTCACAGGTTCTAAGGAGACCTTTTTTTTTTTTATTAGAATTTTTTCTCGTGTTTCATTAAACTTCGTCTCTATGCAAAGTCGCACATACAAATGTACAGCTTTTGACAAATATCAAACTGATGGTCAGTTACTAGTCATTAGACAAATCATTTACTTTTCACGATGACCATTGCTCATTATTATGTGCAGCCGCGTATGATTGACGTATATCATATAAAGATTTCATGGAATAATTTTCATGAAACATTTAGAACTAATTGGTGACATTTAGCTGATGATTTTCACTTTTTTTAAATATATATTTTTTTAGCACGCATTCTGATTAAGTTCAAGAATAATTTGGTTTCTGATATTCGACCTAGCATTAATGTATTTAGGGCAATAAGGATATGTTTCTGTGTGAAAAATGTTTAGTGAAGTTTGATCAATTAAACGAAGATAACGTTCGTTGGCGATCTTGATCCACCTTCAGGGAAACGTTCATAGTGTTGAAGGTAAATCGCATGTAAAGTGGTGGACAGTTGTTCACGGTACCTTGAAGCAGGTCTGACACTGACCTAGTTAAAATCCGGGCTTGGACCCTGTCGAAGTTAATGGTTCGGTTTTGCAGAGAGATATGCAGTTTGCTAATTAGTCTTTGTCTATTAATATGAATTTTTTCTGTAGCATTTACATTTTCCTCTTTAGAGGTGATTGGGTGTGGAGGGTGTTAAGCATTCCGGTTTTGGATAGGTTCATTACAGTAGATTCACATCGACCTTACATCAGATGTCTAGGCCTGTCACTTACGATGATCCTGATTGGTTGTTGATAAGCCAATCACAAGAGTAGAAACTCTCAGTCTCTCTCGAGAGTTCACGTATGCAGGTTGTATGTTCCACTTCTCCTGAGGGGTACTTTTGAAAGACATCTCTCAGGAGAGGTGGAACATACATATTGCCTATGTGAACTCTCTAGAGAGACTGAGAGTTTCCAGCCCTTTGATTGGTTGATAGGAGCGTCGTAAGGAACTGGCCTAGGCATCAGATGCACGGTTGATGTAAATCTACTATAGTCCATGCCCTTTTTATCCCTGGTTGCGACCACCACACCCTCCTAACGAACTGTTTCTAATACTATGTTTAAACCCACAGACGCCCGAAAAGTTATTAAAAGATTATGACGAAGCGTGGAACTAACGTCTTAAATTGTGACCAAGCGTCGAACTAGGGTCGTCTTGCTTATTAAGTGAGAATGCTACTGATTACACCAACAAGCTGAATACTTTTTATTTGTAGTTTTTATTTATTGATTGATTGATTTACTTATTTATTTATTTTTGCATTATCATTGCTCCCTAATTCTTTACCATCATCATCGTCGTGTCCGTATCGGTAACAGTTTTCTTCCCAACGTAATGATGCAGATTCTCTAGGGAAAGCTATCGTTATAGCCAGGTGATCTCTCCTGCGTATCTCCCGGCATAAGATGAAAGGCGAGTGGCGTACCATTAGGGATTTTCATAACGTTCTCTTTTAGAGATGCCTATTATTTTTTTCATCTCTTTTTCTCTTCATCTTTTCCTCTTGTTTCTAGTAAGGAGGAGTCAGAGACGAGGAGATGGATTCTCAGAATTAAATTCCGATGAAATTTGCTTTTTAAGCCGTTCCTCGTATCTCGGCTTGTTGTGATTATGTATGAAGGATACAAGTAGTTTCTCTGTATGATACATATGTATGATAATACAAATATATATATACTATATATATATATATATATATACATATATATATTATATATATATATATATATATATATATATATATATGTGTGTGTGTGTGTGTGTGTGTGTGTGTGTGTGTGTAAACATACTCATTTTTACTGTTCTTAGCAATCGTTTTTGAATGCGGTTGCTGGCCCATGCGTCTATCCAACATGGCTTAGATCAACCTGACCTCGTCCATGAATCGGGCCCTTTTCCTGTTGCTTGGTAGGCAAAGACGCAACTGTTTACATCATATATTGCCCTTGTAAGTGCGTGTCCGTCTTGTTTTCCATATACCTCTTAATTACGTGACTCAAATGAAAGAGTAATAAACGTAATGACAAAAGCGACTTAAAGAAAGCCGCTCGTTTTGAATGATGAGCTGCTTTTTTGTGAATAGCCTTTCAAATTATATTGGCTTTGGAGATGACTAGGAAGAATGACAAAGGCTCTTTTGACAAAGTGGTGGTTGAAGCTCCAGGAATATGTATAAAAATCATAGATAGTGGTCTTCATATTGGGATATGTTAAAAAAGGAAAACAAAAACTCACTGTCCGAGAAGGACCTAATTTGAATTGGTTTTTACTCTGCATTAAACTACCTTAGACTTTGAATGAAGAAGAGTTTCAACTTCAAGAAAGTTTTCGCATCGGTTATCCTATTTGTGTTGTTGTTGTTATTATTATTATTATTATTATTATTATTATTATTATTATTATTATTATTATTATTATTATTAAAGAAACACTACATAGAGCAAACGTAACAGGCTATCGACATGCAAAGTAAACTTCCAGCGAATAGATGCCCTTAAGTGAAGAAGAAAAAACACAGAGTTAATAATGAAAAATGAACACAGATAAAAAAGGAAATCCTTTGCAGCTCCAGATCCAATAATAAACCACTGAGCTTCAGCCTCAGTAATATTGCCTGGAAGAATTGCATTCCATGATTTTGTGGTGAAAAGAATGTGGAGAAGATTAAAATAACAGCACTTGAACTCAAAAATTTTATTTTGTCGCCGGGTGGAGGACGTTGCCTAAGAAAATAATTCACTGATATTCTTTGCCAACAGCTTCTTAAAAAGCAGTATTAAAAGTCTCTCTCTCTCTCTCTCTCTCTCTCATCTCTCTCTTTCTCTCGTCTCTCTCTCTCTCTCTCTCTCTCTCTCTCTCTCTCTCTCTCTCTCTTCTGAATTATTCAAGAGCAAATGAGGCAGAGTACCGGAAATTAAGGTTTTTCACACACGAACACAACGTCATACCACTGTTATGCTAGAGTAAATTCCGTCTATACAGTCTTATACAGTCATTTAAATAATAAATTAAGATAAATATGTGTTTTATGTTTTTAACTTAGAGGGGGCTTTGTTGAAGATGAAGAAATCCTTTCATTTTAGCTCGTACGGAGTATGGAGTTATGTCGGAGAGTATTATCTGTGTGCGGGATTTCAATATATATATATATATATATATATATATATATATATATATATATATATTTATATATATATATATATATATATATTTTTTTTTTTTTTCCAAAGCAAATGGTGATTTATTCTAAACGAGATGACAGTCTGTAAACATAGGCTTTTAGCAACTTATCAAACTTGTTAGGAAAAAATATGACCACGGTGAAAGTAGACAAATATTTGGGGAAGTTTGCCCCTGCTAAGAATTAGATTACCTTTGAAAGTTGTATATTAAAGACGGAAATAACTCAACAAACCAGATACCCATGTCCTAACCCCTATATACAGTAGACTGGTAGGATTGTTCGCTCGATCATTGAAGTTAAGCAACTTTGGGTCTGAATTCAGTCTATGAATAGATGACCTGCTAATAAGTCTCATCCCAAAAACATTTTCTGTATACTGGAAGACTAATATTCTATTAAGCCATTCCTTCCAGGGAAGAAATGTTCTTTGGGAAGACTATTATTATATATATAATATATAAAATTAAATATAAAAAAATATAAGTATATGTAGTATATATATAGATATCTATATATATATATAATTATATCACTACTATTTTATATTAATTACATATATATAGATTATTTTTTTTTTAGTTTTTTATTATTTATTTTATTTTTTTTAAAGCAGGTTGCATGATTATTTCATCCGGTATATTTTCTTATTCGGTTTACCTGATGCGGTCACATTATAGTTGTAATGGCTTTTTCTGGTGATGTCACATTAGTGTTCTAGTAGGATTTTCTTTATAATTGTAAAGCCCCTTTTTTATGCTCTCTTTCTTTCTTTTTCTTGAGTTGTGAAGTTCAGCCCCATAAGAATATAATATATAATATATATATATATATATATAAAATAATATCAGTACCCCATAACAAGATATATATAATATATATATTTTTTTAAAAGATAGGAGTATATCCTAGTCTCTGACTTGAGCACTAAGTGCTTCAAATGTAATGCAATTGTCCGTTTTATTTTTAATTTATTTATTTATTTATTTTTTATAGGGACTGCCTTTCTTTTTATCATTATTTTTCCAAGGTTTGCCGATTACCCATACCAAATTATTATGGTTGATTACGCGATTCTCGTTGTTAGTGGAATTATTTTGTTTCGGAGTAGGCAGATGTTCAGAAATACACACATAGTATGTCCTGCGTTTCGTGACCTCCATATTCCCATATTCTACGATACTGCGTGCGATTGGAGTGTCAGTTTAAATCACTCTGATCCTGTTAGGGTGAGGGTACCGATTTGATTTATTAGACACCATCTCGGTTTCCGATGTGCTTTTTACTCTCTCTCTTTTTATCTCTCTCTCACTCTCTCTCTCTCTCTCTCTCTCTCTCTCTCTCTCTCTCTCTCTCTCTCTATTTTATATCCAAAAAGTCGTTAATATTTTCCTTTTTCCTAAAGTTTCGGGTGGAAAATTTTTTTTCATTAATTTATCATTTCGTATTCTATGTATCATTTCTGCCTTTTTATTTTCGTAAAGTGACTTAAAATTTTTTTTTCCTGCGCATCTACTCTTGTTGATGCATGCAAATCTTCGTTGCCTGTATGCGCCCGCAAGCATTGACAGACACTTATGTTAACATGTAGCTATACTCACCTCTAAAAAGTGCTGTGCACCTTTTTGTTGTATTTTTTCAAGGGAACATTTTCTCTCTCTCTCTCTCTCTCTCTCTCTCTCTCTCTCTCTCTCTCTCCGGTTACATAACAGTAACGTGTTCCCGTTACGGGTCCCAGTCCACCCCGTTCGTTCGTTCGTTCTTTCGTCCGTTCGTATCCAGGATCCGAGATGCGTTTTCCATTTTACTTTGTTGATAATTTCCGTGATCGCAGCTTTTATGCAGGCAATTATTTTTCGCGCTCCCTTTATGAAAAGGGGCTTAAAACGCTCGTCCAAGCACCGGCCGCCGGTTATTTAATTTTTACTACAACGTTATGTTAGCTATCTTGCATTCAACCCTCCTCTTTCCGACATCCCCAGCCTCTCCGTCCCCCACCCCCTCCCTCCTTCCACACTCCAGAGATACCCCCTATCCCTGGGGGGGCATTGCGCGCTGCAATGTTTCGAGAATTGTGCAGCGTTGCAGGGCTGGTAGTGCCCCTTCATGACAGGGCAAATGCATATCGTTAGTGGAAATGGTCGAACTAGAATCTCCGGCGCGTTTGTTTTATTCGGGTTGTTTGTGTGCGTCGGTAGGAGGAGTAATACTTGTCAAAACAATATCTATCTATCTATCTATATATTATATATAATCATCATGAAAGAAGAAGACTCACACAGAGATGAATAGGCTGTCTTTATTCCAACGTTTCGTAATTGTCCAATTAATCACATCATCAGGGCTGTTAAAATGAAAAATAAAAGTCCTAGTAAAATTATAAAAACTAAAACTAAAAAATTAGTAAATGTAAAAGCTGAAAATTATTCGTTTAAAATACTCGAAATATACACATTAAAATTAAAGGATTACATTTAAATTAATAGGACACACATTACAGATATATATATATATATATATATATATATATATATATATATATATATATATATATATATATATGTGTGTGTGTGTGTGTGTGTGTATGTGTGTGTGTGTAGTATATATATATATATATATATATATATATATATATATATATATATATAATCTAATAAAAGGAACCCATAAAAACGCCAAAATGTTGAAAGTAAATGCTATGTTTCAGAGACCAGCTGTCTCACTCTTCAGGCAGGTAATGAATGAGAAAAGTTACAGAAAAAGCGGTACTTAAACCAAGAGGTCACACACACACACACACACACACACACACACACACACACAGAGAGAGAGAGAGAGAGAGAGAGAGAGAGAGAGAGAGAGGACTGGCTGGCTCATGCCAACAATTCTGGAAACAAGGTTTGGCAAATCAGATTTGTCTGGGTGTTCAAGCATGTCAAATTACATTGTGTTTGTTAAGTGATGGTGAATTTTTATTGGTTGACTCTGGATTAGACAAGATAAGATTTGCAACTGATTGAGCCCCTAAGATGGGTTAAACTGTTTACATACAATTGTATGGAAGACAGGATCTGTAATTATATCTACAGATTTTATGTCCACTAACTCCAAGGTTGATAGAAAACCCATTAAAGGTAAATCCAAGTAAATCCAAAACTCCAGCGAGACTAACCTGAAGCTGGTTGTATAGTGTAACAGAAAAAGAACACCTCAGCTGACATTCTCTATAATTGCTGGACCGTATTCCCATTCATTTGACCTTGTGAGAGTAGAGTACTTTTTTCATGTATTAAATTAGACCAAACGCACCCTGACAAAACCCCCACTAACAAATTACCTATCGTTATTCGATAGTTATTCACAGTGGTTATAAGGACACGATGTTATTTTATTAGTACCTGCAGACTAGCAAACTATCTAATAAATAATTCTATTGATAATTCTCTTTTGGTAGCTATTTACAATGACTACAAGATCTTTCTCTTAAAACGTAGCTTTAGGTTGAGAGTAAGTAAACTTTTCTTTATTTGTTTGCCCATCATGTGCTATATAGGTTATATGTATACTAAAAAATCCACCAGTGCTACTACGAAGAGATGGGATTGTTCTAGATCAGCGTTTGGATGTAACGGCAAAATAACAGCAAATTTAGAAATCTCGGACGTCATTTCAAGTATAGAACATAATCATGAGCGAGTGGAAAGATCAGTGTAAGCGGCAAAAACGCGTACAGCCCTCTATCAACGGGCCAAATCAACTAGAGGAAATACTGGTCTCATTATAGCGGATTCGTTGGAGAGTGACTCAAGAAAGAAGACTTGCCATGGGAAACATAAATACAGTTAAAAGATATGTTCAAAGAAAACGGCAAGAAGGACGCCTTAAGGATCAAGAATCTTTGAGGGACATAAAAATTTCAGGAGAATGGACTATGACTCGAGGAGAATATTCTCTGCCTTTTCTTCTTCATGCTACAAAAGATGCGACGATTTTACATATGTGACTTCCTAATTTTATTTATTTTATCATAGGTTTTTACAAATCTAGATTAACACTGACATCTTTTGTGTAATAAATATTAAGAATATGTAAATTTTGACTTTATAATCTTGTTTTTTTTATCTAAGGATTTAAAAAATCTGTAAACTTTGATAACTTGTTTTTAATAAACATTTAAAAATCAATGAATTTTGACTTTAAAATCTCATTTTTTTTCATAAAGAATTTTAAAACTGTAAACTTTGCCAACTTTTGTGTTTAATAGAAGATTTAAAATTCAATAAGTTTTATTTGATAAAATTTCTAAATATATATAAAACTAGTCATTTCGATAAGTTTCTTCTGAAAGATATGTGGGTGCTTTTGTAAGTGGGGGTTTTGTCATGTGGGGGTTTGTCGTGTGGGAGTTTTGCCAGAGGGGGTTTTGTCGCCCCAGCGCATGTCATATGTCATGTTCATGAAACTGTAATTAATAATAACGTCAGGAACAATTCAACCACCGGCCTCCTTTGTCAGGAGTAAAGATCCGTCTTTCTGAGGAATTAGACGTTACCAATAAACAGAGTTTAACCAGTATTCAAATCATTCTCCAATTCTCTCATCGTTGAGGGATCCCACCCACTGTCCGGTCAACCATACTTGGTAAC
The DNA here is from genome assembly GCF_015104395.2 of Macrobrachium nipponense. Classification (NCBI taxonomy): domain Eukaryota; kingdom Metazoa; phylum Arthropoda; class Malacostraca; order Decapoda; family Palaemonidae; genus Macrobrachium; species Macrobrachium nipponense. The sequence continues at coordinate 61,386,513 of NC_087208.1, read as the reverse complement.
AAAGAATTACCTGTAAATGGAATTTAGTTTTAAAAATACCTTCAAAACATGATTTATGGCACAGCTGTGGGATGAATCTCAAATGAAACCTGAACCTTGGTTAAAAAACGTTTAAAGTCTGCATTGAAAATAAATTTGATAATATTAGAATATATTGTAAAATGCTTTATATAAATTATCCTCATCGTACATTTTTCTTTCTTTAGAGGGGATAGAAGAAGAAGGTTACAGTCTCTAGGTTA
>NC_087208.1:61366271-61381271 GCF_015104395.2 Macrobrachium nipponense | reverse complement strand
GTTGTTTGCACAGAACCTAACTCATTTGACTTTTTTTTATATATAGAAACCAAGATGTAAATGTTCCTATGAATATATTTAGTGACTAAAAAGTAAAACGTAAATATTTAGAACAGTAGAATCTAAACTAAGAAGCGTTGAGTTATTGGAGTGAAATGTTGCAATGATTAATTCTTAAATACAGTGTATATATTGCTTGCTCTGCATAGGGTTACACAAACCATGAATTAGGACTCTCTAAATGAAATAAAATAGCTTACAAATTCATTCATTAGCACCATATCGTTGATGGTGTTCACCATATCTTGGCCGAGGAGGAGACGCCCAGAAATAGAAGATAACAAATATGCGATCCATTTTGAGGATGAGTTGATCACCACCCGCCAAAGGAACCACCAAATTTGGCGCTACATGACCCAGAAGCATCAAATAACAGAGCAGATACTCCAATTAGCAAAACGTGCCAAGGATACTGTTACGAGAGAGAGAGAGAGAGAGAGAGAGAGAGAGAGAGAGAGAGAGAGAGAGAGCCTATTCAGTAGGTATGGCCTCTGGAGTGGCACTGAAACGGTCGGTTTATGTTCACGTGGCACTCTTCCTAAAATTGCCAGATAGCAGGATAATGAAGGAATTTTATAGGTTAGTTTTTTTCTAAGCGTATGCATTTTGATATTTTGAAGAACAGATAAAATGAAGAGTTTGAGCTCTCTCTCTCTCTCTCTCTCTCTCTCTCTCTCTCTCTCTCTCTCTCTCTCCATATGATATTTTTATAATGTGCAAGTTACTCGGCCATTTCCGATCAGTCTCCTCTCTTTCCCACGGCTTAAGGGTGTTATATGGTCTCGATAGAATAGGATTATCGACTCTCTCTGCCATCCGAAGAGTTAGTGATGATGAGTGCTACGGGAAACCCTGTCATTAATTTAATGATGCTTATCAAGTTCTGCTCGCATATAACGTCTGGTTTTTTTTTTCTAGAAAAAAATTGAAAGGTTATATCCTCTGCCCTGTTTCTAGAGAGAGAAAGGGTGCGGCGTGTGGTGGTAATTTGTGTAACTATATATATAATATATATATATTTTATATATATATGATATATATAAATTATATATATATATTTATATAGGGAATATAATACATATATAATATATATAACTGAGAGAGAGAGAGAGGAGAAGAGAGATAGAGAGATGAGACGAGAGAGAGAGAGATTGTATGATGAAAAGGAAGCACATTTTAGAAAAATATAGACTGGAGAGTGACTGGTTTGATATAGAAGTAGGTTTGAAACTATGATGTGTTTTGTTGTCAAGGCTTTTTAACATAGTTAAGAACGGATCGACAGATTTAGGGAGATGATAGGTATTGAAGACAGGAGTAAGTGTTGTAAATTTCTGTGGAATTGGAAAAGTGTTATGAATGGAAAGATTCGAGGTTGAAGTTTGGATGATTACACTGTTGATGGTGGGTAGCAAAGAGAAACTACAGAGACCAGTGGGAAGATTTAGTGAAGATAATCACCTGGAAAGTGAATAAAATGAAAAGAAATTAGGATAATTGTGCAATCTGCATCAAGATAGAGGGTACAGGAATGGAATCTGTTAATTTATGGAGGGGTTTTAGAGTAAATATAATGGATGACAGTTGGATGACAAAAAAAAGGCATATCATAGATTAGGTGAAGCGAGGAAGGAAGGCAGCAGGAGATATGCAAAAGATCAAAAGACCGGGAAGAGAATAGAAAATGGAAACTGGAATGCATGAAAGGATAGTTGAGCCAAATCTCCTTTATGAAAGAAAAATATGAACGGTGAATGATGATGAAAGGTTAAAGGTTGTACCTGTTGGGTAAAATGGTGTTATTAGGGCGTGGTAAAAATGGTAGGAATAGGTGAAAAGATGGATTAGAGTGGTCGGAGATGGATTTGCATGAGGATACAATGGATGACGAGAGGTTTTTGAAAAGAGAGTATAATTCGCAAGTTTTAGGGAGGACGAGGAAAGGAAGGCATAGCAATTGCTGCGTAGAATATACTGGAGCAGAAGGAAGATAGTGATTGTTTGGAAGATGAAGGTGACGTACATACTATGCTTAGAATCTCCGATGTTGCCAATAAACCTCTTGTGTAGGTTTATGATGCGTTCTAAGTTTTGGAAGTTGCTCGGACAAGGTGTTCATCCTTGATTCACCAGTTAAATAATGAATAGCTTGGCTTAGAAGTGTATTCACTGAGGGAAAGGGAGAGTGGCTGATACGGTACTTATTTGAAATGGTTCGTAGGTGTAAAGTCAAAACAGTATCTCCTTTTCGTGATGTTCACATCTGTATGTTAAGTTATATCTAACTCGAAAGTTTCGTACAAGATATATTTCTTCTGTATAGGAAGGCGGTATCTAATTCAGAAAAAAAGGCTTATGTCGAAATTATTGTTTTGACTTGATAAATATGCAAATTATTTTAGACTCTTTTATAATAGTTGTGTCTTAGTGATCTCTTGTTCACAAAAACTTTTTTTTTTTTTTTGGTACATTTGTTTCCCTGCTTCTCTCTTCACAACCTTGACCAGAAACGGGCCCAAGAATTCCTGGAGCAGAATTTGATTTGATTTGTAGGAAGGGAGTGGAAGGGGCTCCGGGAGAGAACGGAGGGGGCGTTTGTCTTTCATCTCTTCCCTCCCTCGGGAGGGCGGAAAAGGGAGGCTCAGGTTGTTATTCGGATACTTCGCAGGGGGCGACTAAGGTAGATCATGTGGGCGCCCCTAACCCCCTCCCACCCACGGCCCCAACACACACACACACACACACACACACGCACATACATACACACACACCATTCCCTAGCTTACAGCATTTCCTTCAAAGGGTGCTGATTCCGAAGGGAACGTTACGACTGAAAGCACGAATTGGGTGTTAATGTCATCAAAGACTTCGGGGAGTTAAGTCGCTTTGAAGGAAGGTGGTGGTGTTTATCCATGCAGTATGGATTCGTGCTTGGCTGTTTGTATGTGTGTGTATGTGTTTGTATTTTGATGTATATCCCACCTTCTGATGTCCCCGCACCTGCACACACACACACACACACACACATATATATATATCAAGTATTTATTGCTCAGAATGGTACAGGGACTTTATTGACACCCTATATATGTTACAGGGAATATGTGACATGAGGAATTCCCGAAATCCCTTAAGGAACATTTGAACACTGAGGGATAGTATTGAACACGGCGAGATAAGTGATTCATGTACAATGTTTCGCTGTGTTTACCACTAGCCCCTGGGGAATCAAATGTATTTCGCTGTATTTAATACTAGCCTTTGGGGGATCAAATGTCCCGAAGTGCATTTGATCCCACAGGAGCTGGTACTAAACACGGCAAAACACATTTGACCGCCAAGGGACTAGTACCAAACACGGCGAAACAGTGTAGATGAATCACTGTTTCACCGTGTTTAGTACTAGCACACTGGGATCAAATGTTCCTAAGCGAATTGGTTATTTCATATATGCTATGCCCTAGGGATCTAGTTAAATCCCTGGATTTCACATATTCCTTGTAACACATATATATATATATATATATATATATATATATATATATATATGTCGATATATACATATATATATGTATATATATACACACACACACATTATATATATATATATATATATATATATATATATATATATATATATATATATATATATATAATATATAATATATCCGTTTATCTTTACAGGGGATAGTTCCGGATAACAAGAGAACATGATGGACAATGGCCCATTTATTCTCGACACCCAATTCTTTGATGAACCCCCTATGCATACAACTTTCACAATACTTGCGGCTTCATACATCACTGAAGGCTCATCAGCTGTGCATTGAATCCCCTTATTTACATTGTGCAATTGACCTCCATTTTGCAAGAAGGCACACGCATTCTATTTAATTCATATCTGACCTACTTACTAGTAGTTCTCTGTACACCATTTATCCAGATCTTTGTACTTCGTCTCATACACCTCCCTTTTCACCTGCCTAATATTCTCTATTCCTGCCTACACAATCGAACTATCGCATTCCACTGAGGAGTGAGAGATGTGTATTTCTGGTCATAGAAGTTCCCTCTTGACGTGGTTCGGAAGTCACGTAAAGCCGTTGGTCCCGTTGCTGAATAACCACTGGTTCCATGCAATATAAAAACACCATACAAACAAACATACAATCAAACTATCTCAACACACTGACCTATCCTTCTTACCATTTCTTAATTTTGACACATCTTTAGTTTTTTTTTCTTTTTTTTTTTTACTCATTCAACATATCCACTTCTCTTCCATAAAGTTGTGTTTGCCAACCTGGCTTTCATAAAGTTTAGAAGTTGACATTCACTTGTAAACACCGTGCAACGTTCCTTGCTTCCTTTATTATACAACACTTGTTCGCTCATTCTGCCATTATCTGTTCCAATGAAAAACAAGTCTTTTCTCAAATTGACTAGATGCTCTATTTTGTTTTAAAAAAAATAGAAGTTCTTCTTGAAACATGCACGTATGATTATATACGCAATTTTACCGGTACTCCTCTCTTCCCCTGGTATAAGATATTATCCACACTTTTATTAAGTAATATATTGAACCAAACAAAAACTTCTTTCGGTTTTCTTCTGAAGATTGAGAAAGAAACCCACAAAATTACTCTGTATAACGTGTTTACTTAGTAAAATAAAATGTAAATACTTATAAGTAAACACGTCATTACATACAGTAGTTTTGTGAGTTTCTTTTTCAAAGTAATATATTCTTATATCATCATACACCCCATACACCCCACGCCCCTTTCCACTCCTGTCCCTATTGTGTTACAGTCATCCCACTCCCTTTCTCGTTTTTAAGTTCCTATTCCCAGCTGATGCAGTGCCAGCCTAGTTCCTCTTTTATCAAGGTCACCTCCACAAACTCCTCTCTTGCTTGTCGCATTGTAAGGTCCCTTCGGCTCGTGGTGTTTTCCGTCCACAGTGTCAAAGTGTTCGATGAGACAGTAGTACTAATTCTCTTCGTTCAGAACATCTTGCCTAAGTTATGTATTTGATAATCTATTTGTTTTATTGGTATCCTTGACACTTAAGAGTTATACTCTGTAGATTCATATTTTACACTTTGTGTAAATCTTCAAAAGCTCAGCTTTATTTCCTCTCTCTCTCTCTCTCTCTCTCTCTCTCTCTCTCTCTCTCTCTCTCTCTCTCTCTCTCTCTCTCTCTCCAGTTTTTCTATCACGTTTTCTTACTTTTTCCGTGGACTTAGTTTATGTTGATGTATTTGTTATTCTCGCTTAATATATTCTGTTCCCAATGCCATAGGCAATATTGGTTGTTCATTTGCTGTCCTCCGACCCGTCAAGGACTTCTACCCAATTTTACATTATCCTTCGTAGGAAACAGGGAATTTAAATGCTCTCACTGCCTCCTCTCTCTGTAACTTGTATTCTGTAGCTACCCTTTGATTTCTCTAAGGGCCTGATTTAGTCTTCTGTCCAGTTAGCCTGTACCTGTTCGTCATGACTGTCTTGGATGCTTAGTTAACAGGGCAAATATTTTGAATGGTTTCCTAAATAAACACAAGAACATTTACTGGTCCGCACGTATTATACTTAGTTAATCTGATTTTTTTAAAAACACATTACTTGTAGAACCTATTATTTTACATTTACCGTTTTTCTCTGTAACCCGGAATGCAATCTGTGGCGTATTTATCGTCTTTGTGCCCAGGTCGGTCACAGTTTTCGAAGTTTTCCTAATTAGATGTTGCAAAGGAGCTAGCCAGTCTGGTCGAGACCCGATAAAGTTAGCTCAAACCGTGGATTGATCTCGCGCGAGCGAGTTGACGATACACGCGCGCACGCGAGTGCGAACTGGTGTGAACCGACATCCTGCTTTCAGGTTTTAGAAGCAAACTTAAATGGCCTTTGCTCAGACTCGAGTAACTTGAAAGTGGCTCTTTTCCCCAAAGTTCGGGAGGGTTCCTGAACACCGGAAGTTTAACCCTCTCCCCCTACCCCGGTTTGATGTCGCCGTCTCCCTCTCTCTCGGATACAGCGGGTTTGGTTTCAGTTGCTGGGTTTCGGTTGTTACGTCGTCTTGATTATTATTGGTATCATTTCTATTTTTCATCTTTTGTTTTACTAATATATTTGTTAATAAACCGAAAGCTTCTTGTGTCCTTTCTTATTGACTCACAGTGTTCGGCCGTTGGATGTGCAATAAATTGGAGTTGATAATTGGAGCAAAAGTTAAAGAAGTTGGACTGACAGGTTTGAAAGGAAAAAATAGAGGGAATGAATATGAAAATGTAGATGGCACTGCGCACCTCGGAGCTTAGGAGGTGACGCTGCAGTGAACCATACGGGCCGCGCACAGTTTGCCATACGATGATCACCGTAGTCAGTAATCCCATCTTTCCCCCTCCACACACACACAAACAAACACATCCATTTAAGTATTCTGTGGAAAGAAGTCCTCTTCTTAGGCGGCATCGTAAACACATGTCAGGATACCTTTTCCTGTGTCTGCTGTCTGGAAATTGGTAATAACGCTCGTAGGATTAAACGAATCTGTGACTGTTTCCTTCCATCTACTGTCAGACTTCGGAATTTTCTCCCTTCTGTGTTTTCTCAAAAAAGTTGATTTAGTTATATATTTTTAAGTCCCGTCATTCTTTCTTTTTTCAGGCTTGGGCTAGAAAAGGATGGTAGGTTGTCATTTCCATTGGCCTTTGATCTTGAAAAGAATAAGGAAAGTGTAATATAATGTAAACGTCAATAACTTGTGAAGTCTGTGATGTAAACCTTGAATGTAGCATACAGTTAACGTATTAATAATACCTTAGACTCTGTTCAGTCCATAAGTATTTTTAAAACAAAAGTTATAAAAAGATTTTTTAAGGTTATTTTAAATGACTGTAGTCTTCAGAATATGGGTCGAGAGTGTTCTTTTTCAATTCACACACTGAAGCACATTTTTTTTAACGCAAAAGTATTGCGCAATAACAGGTTTTTATTGTTTGTGGCCACTTTTGATAAAATGATAAAATACTGAAAGCACTTTATTTCGAAAGCACTTTATATCAGCACTTCAAAATTTGTTTTCTGCAACAATGATAAATTCCTTTCTGAAGATTCAGGTGCTGTACACTTCGACCCTGACGAAACCACATATATCCAGTGGAAAATTTTACAGCTTTTGGTAACCTTTACCCCCCCCCCCCCCACAAATAATAAATAAATAAATAAATAAAATAAAACCCAAGAGTAGAAAACGTGCGTGTGAAACTTGATGCGAATTCGAGGGAATTCGAAAAAAATCTTGTTGGAGTTATTTTGTAAATCTTTCAAATCCCAAATTTCAAGGAGAATATGAAACTGGCTTAATTAAGAAAAAAATTAAAACTTGTCATGTTGTAAAGTGAAAATAGTGAAGCTGTTGGCAGTTGTTTTCAATACGTGTATTTCCCCCACACATTTAATTTCCCCTCCCGCCTCCATTTTACCACCACAACCACAACTGTAAATGAATGAAAACTGTAAATCCTTTTACATGGGTGGATTTCCGTTTTTAACTTTAGTACTTTGAGAGTCAGCTCTGTGAATTTCATCATTCAGATTGGAAAATGTGACGCTCCTTTATTTTTTATTTAAGCCCCGTAGTATTGCGGAAGTTATTTAGGAAATTAAATGTTTACTGAATTGATGGATTTTCCTCGGCATCTTTCTCGGAAATTCTCGCTGCGAAATGCACATATGTTGATAAGGTTTTTCTTTGAATTTATGTTGCATATGTTTGTGAATTTCTGGAGGTTATGTGTTTTTGCATATGTTCTTGTTTGAAAAATATAAGTATAGCCGTACATTCAGCTGATGAGTTGTCAAAATGAATGATTTGACGTTTTGGTTGCTACTGGAGAGGAGAGAGAGAGAGAGAGAGAGAGAGAGAGAGAGAGAGAGACGAGGAGAGAGAGAGAGAGAGAGAGAGAGAGAGAGAGCGTTCATAATAAGAACCGTCCAGTACAATGAGTTACGAAATTTGCGATTTACAGAGACTGCTGTTAAGTTTTGGTTCAAGATATATATGATATATATATATATATATATATATATATATATATATATATATATATATATATATATATATAATATTCTATATTCAAGTTTGTATTAAAGCAAATGCTACCGTGCTCGCAATCAGGATTTATTTTGAGGCTTGAATTTATACTCATGAAATGTGAGAATGTAAATGACAGGCGGGCATTCATTTTATTTTTCACGCATCTGTGATGTTTGATTAGACATGTTGTTTTCACGTAGCTGTCATTTCTAGAATGGTGGACTTGATTAATTTGGAGTAAACATGAATTGAGCTCATTTGAGTCTTGTTTTGCCGGCTTTAGATTTCGCAGCCGGAATGGCTTTACGCTATGTACCAAGAGTGTTAGTTTTTATTCATTTCGCTTGGCTGTTTCAACGTTATTTGCAAAGTGCTCTAAATTTTCAGCAGCTTAATAGCTAATTGGTTTTTCGTACCATTATTTTGAGAGCTTAATAATGTAGTATATATTCTTCATCCTTAAATTTGGCCCAAGGTGTATCTTCATTCTGCATACTTTCATATAAGGGCCAGTGGGGTTTGGTTATGTAAGTATTATAATATACAAACAGAAACGGAAAAAAAATTCTTTCTGTAATGCCTCCAGTTTAGAAAATCGTTCACCGTTATGAAGATAGGATAACGAGTGACATTTTCATGTTAGCGTTGGGAATAATTCTGTCATCTTTAACTTCAACTTAAAACAGCAAAAAAAAAAAAAAAAAAAAAAAAAAAGATCAACCAAAAAATCGAAAACTTTACGACCTTGTAATATCTTTATTCATCTGTTTTATTAGGATTACACGAATCTGTGACTTTTACTTTCCATCTACTGTCAGACTTCGAAATTTTCTCCCTTCTGTGTGTTCTCAAAAAAGTTCATTTAGTTATATATTTTAAAGTCCCGTCATTCTTCCGTATTATATTTTTTCGCTTGGAGAAACGTTTCTCTAAGCGAATCTCCTGCGACGCCCAAGAAGGAGCCATATTCAACCACGCCAGGACTGCTCATAACAAACTGATAAAGAGAAATGATAATTATTATCCCTAATATCGAAATAATAAACCAGACAACGGATCCCCGACGTCTGCGCCTCCTAGAAGCCCTCCATATAGGTAAGGAGAAACCAAATTTAAACATCACACAATAAACGTTTGTCCTTCCCACCACCGCCCGGAGAGCAGCGAACGACCCCCCAACAATGCCAGATAATCAGGAGCCCCCACAGGATGATAGGATTCCTGCTACAGACGAAATTCCTGACGTTCATCCCCAGGCACACTACTGTGGCGCTCGCACGAGACCTTCGAGGCGAGATCCACGACTTCGCCCTTTCTACGGGCTGCTCTTGAGCAAGAGCCCGTGCTGGCATAAAGCCAGCTTAATCTTAAACAACAACAACAACGACTTCGCCCAAGACCGACCTGACCAATGAGAACGCAAGTCCGAGCCGCTATAAATACCGCCTCGCCGACTTTCTTGCTACAGTCTCTTCAAATGACTCGTATACCAGCTATACCAGCACCAATACCAGCCCTTAAACAAAAGACGACCCCGGCCCCGAACTGAACTACGCCTACGGAATAATACCGGCACTGACGACGACCCCTGCTTGACCTGGACCTGATATCCTGTTCTAATGAAAGATTACCTTCAGCATTTATAATTTGTTGAAAATTCCCAATATGAATATTGGCCAGTTACTTAGAAACATCGCTGAGCCTGAGAAGCGAATTGTAAGGAAAATAGAAAAAACATTATATATAATCAACTCGCTTAATTCTGCCATTCTTTTTAACAGCATCTGCCTAAAAGAGGGTCTTCTACCATATATTATTATTATATTATTATTATTATTATTATTATTATTATTATTATTATATTATTATTATTATTATTATTATTATTATTATTTAGAAAATGAATCCTATTCATATGCAAAAAGCCAAGTGGGCCATTAAATAAAAATTCAAGCTTCCAAAGAACATGATATTCATTAGAGAGGAGTAACAAAAGATTACGGGAAATACAGAAAGAAGGGATTACTTATTAAAGAAGAAAATATAAATTAACAAACGAATAAAAAAATAGCTTGTTGATGAAAGTTCCCGACCTCTGATGAACGCGCCGTGAATGGGCAGCGACTGAGCCCTAGTTCTCTCGTTGGAGGGCGGTTATTTCCAGCGTTTTTAGAAGGGATGAAACACTTATTACCCTCTGGAAGGTTTCCAGCGCATCATATATTATGAAGGGTGTTCCATCGAGAAGGGAACCTGTAGGAAATTAAGCGGGGGGAAATATTTGGCCACTTCGCTGGGGTTATGTGAAGGGGGATGATGATACACCAGTTGAAGTTCATACATTAAAGAAGCTCTCTCTCTCTCTCTCTCTCTCTCTCTCTCTCTCTCTCTATTAGTTCTTTGGCTTTGACTGCGGTCTCCCTTCATCATTCCATTTTTTTAAATATCATCTTTTTCTGTCAGTCTTTTTGGGAAGCAGAGAGAGCTTCAAACTACAGAGCAGGACTGGCTGGATATTGCATTTACTCTTTATCAAATTTCTCTCATGTTACATTCAATTACGCCCAGTGGTCAAATCGACCAGGATCGGCAACCAGCACTGCCTTTTTTACTTTAGATCTTCTAAAGATAGTACGTGTAAAACTTCGAATGAAATGGGCGATGTGCAGGTATCTCAGGCTGACGTCTCGTTTATTATTCCATTATATTAATACTTATCGAGGGATTTTAATTTCGTCCTCACTAGTAGAATATCTCCTCCTCCTCCTCCTCCTCCTGCTCTTCTTCTTCTTCGTCTTCTTCTTCTTCTTCTTCTTGGTCACAGTTTTCCGTGTCGAAGATGATGGCAATGGTTTCAGGTTCACAATAATATAGCAAGTGAGTACATGGTCTGTAATGGCTATTAAAAGCTTACGAACCTTGTACTAAGTTCATCTTTACTGAAGATAAACCCAGTACAAGGTTCGAAAGCTTTTAATATCCATTAAAGACCATATACTCACTTGCTATATTATAGTGGACATGCTATATTATAGTGGACATATTATTATTATTATTATTATTATTATTATTATTATTATTATTATTATTATTATTATTATTATTATTATTATTCCTTCATAACATGTAATGTAAAGTGAATACTTTGTGAGTTCATGTATAAGTTGATGACTATGCCTCTTGCTAAGAGCAAAGAGTAAAGTATACGTAACGGAAAGAAGGCCTCAATGTATAAAGACCTAGGTAAGCCTATTCCTCCGATGCACTTTCCATGGTTACCATAGTAACCTCATCCGTCAATTTATTCCCTCACATCCTGTCGGGAAGATCGCCATAGTATCTTGGTAAGTGGTCGGATATGGTAGAGAGAGAGAGAGTTTGTATGTATTACAAGAAAGGTAATCGTCTTAACCAAATGATGCTTAGCTCAAGAAACTCTCTCTCTCTCTCTCTCTCTCTCTCTCTCTCTCTCTCTCTCTTCTTCTCTCTCTCTCTCTCTCTCTATGAATACTAATCCATTCCATAGTAGATCGGAGGTTGGTGAGTCTGCTGTGCTTAAAAAAAAAAAAAAATAGAAATTCCTTTCAACACTCGGATTTAATTAGAGTTCACCAAATGATATTCTCTCGTTCCTTTCGAGAAGAACAATACTCCGAAACGCAGAATTTACCCTTTCTCTTTCTGTCTCACATGTGTTGGTGTGCGCAAAGCAAAGTAGTATGCACAGGCTCCTAATACACATACACACATAATATATATATATATATATATATATATATATATATATATATATATATATATATATATATATATATATATATATATATATATATACACCCTTTAGCTGTTCCCACTCACGGGGAGGGGGTGAGGGGGCGGGGGTTGGTTGTGGGGCTCTCCAGAGAGGAAAAGACAATGATCACTGCTACATTCATACCTCAACTTAAATCGTGAATGAACTCCTTGTGCAGACACCCTTGACAACACTACTCTCTTCAGACACCATTGACCTCTTTATTTTTCACGCACTCTGTCGCTTCCTGGTTGTTGAAATTCTTCCTTTCCAGTACCTCTTGTTGCACTCTCTGTCCATCCCTTTCTATGTCTTCCAATGCCCCCTCTCCCAACACTTTCAAATTGTGTACCTATCATCCTCTATTCTTTCCACAGCATCAAATCATTTCTATGCCATCCTAATACCCACGTTTCTTATCTGCCTCTTATCTGGGCATTTCTCACTCTCGCTGCATACACAGTGTGGACAATTCCTCTCTACAGCTTCCACCTTCTGTATTTCATTAACATTCAATATCCAAACTTAACTTTACCCTGGCCTCGCCTTGGGCAGGGGTACAGTTGTGTTATTCGTTATCACTTATTCATCAGAGTAACAAAGTTGCTTGTCTTCGCTGATCAGACGACTAGAGGTCACTATGCAATTATGCACAAATGCCATGAATATTGGCTGGTAAACGAATGATTGAATTTAAAACTATTAAAAGAATTAAACCCACTTTCATTACCTCTCCTTGTAAAAGCCCTGAAAATTTAAAGTGTGAACAGTGATCCGCTAGAATTCAGATGAAAGCATTTCAGACTTGGAGTTTCATTCAGAGCTCCGGAGGACGAAAATAGCTGAAGGTTGTCGCTGGAGGAAGGCCAAAGCGCTCTGTTTTAAGTCATCAATATTCTATAAACTCTCGTCACAACAGCTGCTTTAGCCACACCTTTGTAGGTCATGGCGAGAGTTAGAAGGTTAATGCTTTTCCATGTATGATGACGGGTTGCCTTCTAAAGGCCGCCCATACACTGAACGATTAACTGAACGACTGTCTGTATCGTTCGCAAAAACAGTGTATGGGCTTGTCTGAATGCAAAAGTGGGCGGAGCTTCGTGTCTGAACGATCTCAACGGGAATCTGTCACGACCAGGTTGCTGCTGGCTTGCGACTTGAGTGTGTCATACACAGATCGTTCAATGTATGGGTTTGTCTGCCGATATAACGCTATCGCGCGCGTCTCTTCTAGAGATGATGCCATGTCTTCTCGAGACAAAATCTTTGTTCATACTGAAATCGGTGTGGAGATCGTCCATACTGTCTGCATAGTGTGTGTGTGTGTGTGTGTGTGCTTGTGTGTGGGTCGATAACGACAATGTACAGTGTAAGGGGGGGGGGGGGCGCCTTTAGACTCGAATAAAGATGTAATGGGACCTTGGCAGCTTAAATTTGTACTGAGAAGTTTCATGGCAACCCGGTTAATGCGAGTACGTTGTCCACTGTAAGAAAAACATTGTTATTAAAATGGGAGAACATTATTTCGGTAATAATGTTTTCACCATATAAGAAATTTTTAATTAACGTAACTCTCCCGGATATTCGCCGTCATCGATCTTTCCTGATAGTATAACTTACGTTTACATCGCTTCTTGATTCAAACGTCGCTTCTTGATTGTAGGTGGTGCTACCTGAATCTGAGTGAAATATGCTTTGAGAAGAAAGATGTCATTTATTTCCCTCAAACATTTATTTCCAATATTTTCGCCGAAGGATGAATGAATGCAATTCATTGTCATCCTTTCTCACCTCAATGAGATTTGTAAGGTGTGATCGATGATTGATATAGTATCCACACTGATGACATTTTCCAAAAAGAAGGCTCTTGTCCCTTAAAAATTCCCGAGAATGAGTGACGTTAGAGCCGTGTCTTTGAAACGGTGCGTTCAATTGGCAGAGTTGACGGAGTCCATGTCAACAATTCAACTCTTAAAGAGGATCGGCTGTCTTGAGTGTCAGTTTCCTGGTGATCGAGGCCCGATAATGGGAAATGTGTGTAGATATATAATGAATCTACTTAGATTTAAGGGAGTCTGTTAGCCTGCCGGTGATGACTTAAGTAAACGAATAAAGAAAATGCTCCGATTTTTCTTCGGCGCAGTCGAGTTTTCTGTACAGCGTAAAAAGCTTTATGAAACTCAGCCACGACCCATGAAACTTTCAGCCACTGCCCGGTGGTGGCTTGTGTTGTTGGCACCTAAACGGGGCCAGGTGCACGATCATGGCTAACTTTAACCTTGAATAAAGTGAAAACTGCTGAGGCTAGAGGGCTGCAGTTTTGTGCGTTTGATGATTGGAGGGTGGTGATCAACTTATCAATTTGCAGCCCTCTAGTCTCAGTAGTTATTAAGACCTGAGGGCGGACAGACAGACAAATAGCCATCTCAATAGCTTTCTTTCACAGAAAACTAATATCGCTTTTAATTGTTTTTGCTGTCATTGCGGATAAGTTCCCTAGACACCAGAATAAATAAATTTGCATAGTCCACTTACCTAGGTCAGTTATAGAGGGTGTTAGGTACCTAAGAATCAATTTTTTTTGGACCCCATGAATTGTATATCGATTCAAGTTGAGAAGGTATCTCGTTTATTGCTAGTTAATAGTTTCATGAGGTGTATGCATTTATTGATCTAAGTGTCTTGATGTCATCTGAATGTACTTTGTGTTTTAAGATGGTAACTGTTGCGTTCTATTTTTTTTTTTTTTTTTTTTTTTTTTGTGGGGGGGGGGGCATATCTCCTTGCTTAGCCTGGGTAAGTTTGTTGATTTTGAAGTTTGACGAGTTTGCTTACTGATATTTTATTAGTGTGGAGTTCCTGATGCATGTAGTGTTTGGAGTTTTAGTTTAAAGATTTTTTTTTTTTTTATTTACATAAAGAGACAGATGTCTGCCTTGCCGGATCTCGCTGGATAAGTCTCGGCAATTGTTCCTGTATGGGTGGATAGTGCCGTCAGGGCACCTCACGCGGTCTGAAGGCCCCTAACGTAACTCCTTTCGTTC
>NC_087208.1:61351271-61358771 GCF_015104395.2 Macrobrachium nipponense | reverse complement strand
ATGTTTTGTGATTGATGTTCGGTTATCGGACAAATAAAGATGCGGATTTCGATAATATGTAATAGTCCGTGGCTAATTATTTTCTTTTATTCTTCATAATTATAATAGTTGTTCTTCTTCTCAGTGGAGTGAATACATGTCTCCATTGAACGGAAAAGGGATTCTTCCTCACTCGTGCTTGCAATGTTGCTAATGCAATCTTTCACCAATCAGCATCTAAACTAGAACTATGCAAGTTATTATTTCAAAGTTTTGTTATGAGAGAAAAGTTAAGTATATCTTAGTTTAACCAGACCACTGAGCTGATTAAGAGCTCTCCTAGGGCTGACCCTGAGGATTAGATATTTTAATGTGGCTAGGAACCAATTAGTTACCCAGTAACGAAACCTCCAGCTTATTGTGAGACCGAACCACATTATATCGAGAAATTAGTGTCTAATCACCAGAAAGAAATTCCTCTGGTTCCACGTTGGCAGATTGAGGAATGGAACTCTGGACTACCGAGTTGTTATGAGAAAGAGCGTGTGAGAGAGTAGTTTTTAGTTTGATGGTTTATTAGTAATTATTCCTGTAATCATTGATAACTCTGCCATATATTTGCAAGAATTGTTGCATACGATAAAAACATAAGATTTTGTTGGCTGTATGGTGTGATATATTTCATTTTTCACGAGGAATTGCGGCTGTTCATTTATTTTCCAGCGCTTGCTTAACGTTTCTCACTTTATTATATTTATTATAGTGTGGATAAATCATTTCGTTGCGCATCCCATCAGCCTTCGCACGCCCAGCTGGTGTTGAGGACTTATTACGAGTGCTCTTTTAAAATAAAAAATCTCCACCAAGGACGTGCTTAGGAATGTCGTGCATTTAACAACCTATCGTGTCCTGAATCACCTGGGAGTTGATTAAAGCTGATTTAACATGACCTGAAACAGTAACCATTTGCCCTGCTTTGGAAGGTGCATGAATCAAGACTTTGAACTTGCCGTGAAACTGCCTGTTTGTTTGCAGGATTTTTTTTTTTTTTTCACGTTGTCTTGAAGCGATTTTTTTTTTTTTTTTTTTTTTTTTTTTTGCCTTGAGACAGTTCAAAAAATTAGAAAATATAGATGTGTTATTGGTTTTTATCCGGAAGTTTTGAAAAAACAAACCTATACTGCGCTATGTCTGAAACTGTAAACACGTGGTTTTATGGCATTCCACAAAGCTAAATATGCGCTGCTGGGGCGTGTCTTAGAACCATAAACAAATTCTTCCCGTACATATTTAAAACTATTTTTAGATCAAATGAAACTAGCTCTCCACTTCTTGACGTTGTTTATCAGGATGAGTCCACAGCTGAGTCGGGGTGCCTCACACAATCGGAAGTTTGAATTGCTTTGCTTTGCCCCGTGGCATCAGACTGTTAACGCCAGGTAACATTTCAACTTTGCGTCTTTTTTCTATAAGGGGAGAGGTAGCTCTAAGTGTGGATGAAGAAGTTGTTAGCCTCGTGCCTTGGCTCTGCCCCGCTACAGTCAACTAAATTACCATTCACCTCATTCACTCTCCAAGTAAACAAAACCACATTGGGTCATCACCTAGGATTCGAACTTGGGTCCTTTCGCTGGCGAGGCAAATGTCAAATCACATCGGAATATCAATATTAATGTCAGATTCCCAATACTTAATGGGTAACTCACACCCAAAGGAGATTATGCAAGACATAAATGGTCTTATAATGATCAGGATTCCAGTCGAGATTCAAACCTATAGCTATTTTGATGTGGTAAATTTTGGCTTCGTTCATCAAGAATTCGATACTCACCACGGCGAGCTGAGGAGACTGCAGGCACTTCCACGGGGTAACAAACAATATTCCTGTGTCTGGTAAGCAAGAAACTTCTAGCTACAGTGCCCTTGAAACAGTCATTCAGTGTGTAAATGAATTTTTGTCACATCACCGTGATTCATCTACATGCATTAAGCTACAAATGTCCTTTAATATCCAATTCGCTCTACCTCGAAATTAATATGTTTTCATATATGGTAACCGAGTTTGAATTTTTCAGTTGACAATAATTTCGTCCTCTCGTAGATTCCAACCACCGGACAGAGGAGAATTCAGGACTTCAGTGACATTACAGACTCACTTGTTGGCCGAGTCGGTAATGTCCCTGAAGTCCTGATTTCTCCTCTGTCCGCTGGTTCGAATCCACGAGAGGACGAAATTTTTATCAACTAAAAAATTCCCCTACGGTTACCATATATGAAAATTTATTAATTCCGAGGTAGAGCAAATTGGATATTAAAGGACATTTGTAGCTTAATGCATGTAGATGAATCAAGAAGGATAGAATTGGTTCTCTTTTATACATATTCATAATGAATCCATGCTACCTAATGCTCAAATTATCATAAGATAAACATAGCCACGTGTTACTCATTCAGTACGTAACTATGTTGATGAGATTATTTTAATTTTAAGTACAGACCTGAATTCGAGTGTAATATGTACAACAGAGCCGAAGACAGTTCTTAAGTCTTTTATTGATAGTGCATATAGTTTCCTGGCAGCCATCTGCCAGCCCGAAAGGGCGTGGGTATGTACTATGTTCTGAGCAGTTCCCTTTGTTTGAGAGTTATTCCAAAGACCACATTTGAAGATATAAAGATATCATTTGTGAAAATGGCGACAGGTATCATGTATTCAGTATGCATACATGCACACACACATATGTATACACACACACACACACACACACATATATATATATATATATATATATATATATATATATATATATATATATATATATATGGTATCTATTTATATGGTACTGTGCGTTAGTTTGTCGTATGTGCAATAGCAGTCATAAGATAGCTTATTTATACATAAATACATTTGAATAGTTCATCACAGCGAGTATAATGACCACATCAGATTAATCTCATCCTCTTGATTAGGACAGTCAGATTTTAATGTAATTTCCAAAATCATAACGTAGCCAATTAGGACCTGATCTCAGTGGGGCAGGTTAGGAAAACACAGTATGAATTCATTAACTAATGCTTTAAGTAGTGACCAATTGAATATGCCACTGTAAAGATTTTCTCTGTTCCCATTTTATTATAATATTCAGAATTATTGAATTCTTGTACCTTCCGTTGTGCTTCCTTGTCTAAGTCAGTGGTCTTCTGAATTGGCAATATGATAGTCTGAGTTGCCATTGTTGCCACAGGAGCTTTGGTGATGGTGACACCTGTGGCCAAATGAAATCTGTTGTTTCCTTGTACTTGCGTGAGGTTTTTGATACTAGATTTTTGGTACTTGTGTTTCACACACATATGTATATATGTATATATATGTTTTATATATATAATATATATATAATATAAATATATATATATAAATAACATATATATATATATATATATATATATATATATATATAATATATATAATGTATACATATATATGTTGGCATTATACATTTACAAATATATATATATATAATATATATATATATATATATATATATATATTATATATATATATATATGTGGTATATATATATAATATATAATATATATATATATAATTTATAATATATATATATATATATATATATATATATATATGTATATATATATATATATATATATATATATATATTATATATACCTGTGTGCGTGTGTATAGCAGAGATAAAAATTATTGTGTCCGGTTTTTGTTTTTATTTCAATACCGAACTTTGTCAGTCATATTTGCAATCCCTGAAAAGATCAGCACTCGTATTTTATTTTGCACGACACTGCTCTTGGAATTGAACAGAATATATTTAACTTTTATATTCTCATTTTTATAACTGGGGAAACCGTTTTTTCCTTTTCCTGACCTTTGCAATTTGACTCTTCCTATGTTTGCAAATATCACCGATGCTTTTGAATTTCCGGGGATCTATTGATCGGCGTCATTTTGCCCTTTAATTAGGCGTACTTTCCTCCTGCCAGTCAATTCCGCTTCTAATTAGATCCGTTTGAGCTTTGCGAACTGCTTCATTTCGAATATTAATTTCCAAAGGTCGCCAGATATTTAGGATTTCTCATAACCTTTAACTGTTTTTGTTTTTTTTTATGGTTTTTCTCATTTTTTTTCTTCTACTTCTTCCTCCTGGTCCTAGGGCTTTTATGAACATAATTTGATTGGATACCGACCGTTTTGGTGATTGACTTATACAATTTATACACACACACCACACACACACACACACACACATACATATATATATATATATATACATATAGTATATATATATATATATATATATATATGTATATTTGTTATATACGCATATGTATATACATACGTATACATGAATATATATATATGTATTATATGTATATATCATCTATGTATATGTATGGTATATTATATACGATATTTATATACATACTACGTATATATATATATATATATATATATATATATAATATATACGTATATACATATACGTATATATATATATATATGTATATATATATATATATATATATATATATATATATATATATAAATCTCGAAAATTTGCAATGGGATAAAAATAGAGATAAAGAAAACAATCAACGAAGGAAAGTGCAACAATGGAGTAACTGCTGCTGCGAGGCCTTTCGACTTCTCGTCCTTTACTAAGAGACAGATACAAATATGAAAGTAAGTTTACAAAGAAAGCTTGTATAAAGACAGACAGGGATTATTTTCATATATCAGTATAATGTTATATATGTATATTTGTGTCTGTACACACACACACACACACAACACACACATATATATATTATATATATATATATATATATATATATATATAGTATATATATATATATATATATATATTATTAATTCATTTTAGCTAGATGCATAAAAGCGATGTTGCTAATCCTCTCGGTACTGATATTAATTCTCGGAACCGAATGACTGAATAAAATAGCAATTAATCTAACGATTCATTTACTTACGGATCAGGAGCCTGGACATACGCTTTTGTACCTGTGTCTTATAATTAGAGCCTCGTTTAATCGTCCTGGTCAGTTTTGTAATTATTAGAGTGTGGAAATATGATGTAAATTATTCATAGGCTTTATATAGGCACGTGGATATCCAGCTACTTATAGGTACGCTGTAATTCAAATATATGCAACAAGGTTACGAGTGACACTTTTACATTCACTTATACTTTTGCATTGCCCAGCAAGACACTTTACACTATACAATATTAATTGCTTGAGAGAAGAGAGAGAGAGAGAGAGAGAGAGAGAGAGAGAGAGAGATGCATTGCTAACGTTGTATTTATTCACTGCCCGTCGTCTTTTCGTATGACAATAGGAGGCTTAGTCTTTCATTTATCATAAGTGCCCTTATATCGTTACTTTGCAATGTATTGTATGTAACGGAATACCTCAGTAACTTTACGTTTTTTTATCAATGCAGCTTTTTTAGACCTTAAATGTTGCATGTTCTATACCCTACAGGTGGCTTTAAGTTATGGTAGATCAGAAGTAGAAGACCGTTTTGTCATATGGTTTGATTTAACCTAACAATAATAAAAATATTGCTCCAGTGTACGTTTCCTGATATCATTGAAAAAATAAAGTATTAGATATGTCTGTTTTTTTTCAGCCAATGTATATTTCATATATATATATAGTATATATATTATATATATATATATATATATATATATATATATATATATATATGGCCCGTGTTGTTGTTGCACTTTTTGCGTTTGTATAACTGTACGATAGGTCAAGGTGTCATTGTGGGAGGTAGAGTGCTTATAAAAAAGTAGATTAAATGACGTCAACTAACCACACAGGTCAGGCAGTTGTTTATTATTAGTTTAGATATTAAGTTTTCTCGCTGTCGATTGAAAATAATTGACTGATTATCGTTTGTTAGCTGACATTTACATCGCTATATAAAGACTGCTTTCCTACTTTTTATTCATTACGGGCTGGAACATATTTCCTAGTAATTCTTTGAACTGATAAGTGTTTTTTTATTTTTATTTTTTTTGTGCGAAAATTCATATTTAAAATTTTTTTACATAGCGTAAACTGTGGAATATATTTCTTAGTCAGTGTTTCGACTGATTAAGCGTTCTTATGTTTACGAACAATTTCTTGAAAGCACATTTTAAAATTTTTTCATATAGCGTAAGCTACTATTATGCAAATTGTGTACCTTGAAAAGAAGAAATTAGTTTTTTCCGGCTCGTTAGAGCACTTGTAAAGGCATGGGACCAGCCCCTCTACGAATCAACCTCTTATCCTTATGAATATTTACGATATTGCAGTGTGCTTCATATCCTTTAACCCTCTTTAGAATATATTTCTTTCTATAGTGGTAGCAGATTAATTTAGCCCAGCTTGTATGTATGCCAATACAGCAACTATTTGAATTCATAGAAGCTGCGAAATGTTTGATAATAAATGAGCATCACGTACCTTTTGAGGAATTGTTCAGTAACAACCCCACCACCACCACCACCACCCTTTTGGGTTCAATTCCGTTGGCCTTTATTGGAAGAAAATGCACCTCATTTCCCTTATCTTGTTCTGGAATTTTTCTCTCCTAGCCGTGCATTTTAAAAAGACAGAAATTGCACAGGCTTGGGATTTGTTTCAAAACATCGATTCAGGGCTTTCATTTTGAAGAACCTATAAGGATTTGTAGTGCTTCAGTGGCGTGGTCGGTATGGTGCTGGCGTACCACCTCGGTGGCCGCGAGTCCGATTCTCGGGCATTCCATTGAGGTGTGTGAGAGGTATATTTCTGGTGATAGAAGTTCACTCTCGACGTGGTTCGGAAGTCACGTAAAGCCGTTGTTCCCGTTGCTGAATAACCACTGGTTCCATGC
This sequence comes from Macrobrachium nipponense, assembly GCF_015104395.2. NCBI lineage: Eukaryota > Metazoa > Arthropoda > Malacostraca > Decapoda > Palaemonidae > Macrobrachium > Macrobrachium nipponense. The sequence continues at coordinate 61,351,867 of NC_087208.1, read as the reverse complement.
AACGTAAAAACGCCATACATACAAACAAACAATTAAGGATTTGTTTAGTTCACACCCCGTTACGTTATTCTGATTTTTCATGGAAACGAATACCAGTTTTTGCGCTAGTTTGTCTTATTCATTAAGAAGGTTGCTGTAGATTTCCGAGTTAGAATTAGTGCTGACGACTCTTCTGCGTTTAAGTTGAAAAATAAAATAAAATAAAATAAAGCATTTTAAATGCTATGTTCAATACGTGACCTTAACTTTCATTTACCTTGATAGCTGTGGTGTTTACTTCTACCTGAATGTGAATATATTGTCGACTGTTTGATTGAGATGTATTTGTTTTAACGTGAATATATAATCATCTGTTCGATTGAAATGTATTGTTTTGATTTAATTTCATTTCCTAAAAGGGTTTTCCTTTCTCAAACGTCTTATTGAATTTTGCATAGACATAACAATTAATTACATAAATTTTATTAATTTTAAGTACACGTTTTATTTCAAGTGAACTTATGTAACTACTCACCGTTTTTTCGAGAAGGGAACTCAATAAACAACGAAACGTGTTACTTTTATTTATTTTTGCCAGTTCCAAGAAAGGTTCAGGG
>NC_087208.1:61311271-61346271 GCF_015104395.2 Macrobrachium nipponense | reverse complement strand
ATATATATATATATATATATATATATATATATATATACAAGTATTATATGTATAGATATACACACACATATGTATATCATACATACATATATATATACATGTATCGTTGCCCTCATTTGGGAAACTCGCTTTTATCCATATCTTATCCTTAAAGTGGATCTTGGCAAGCGCTGGTCGCCACTGTACACAGCCAGTCAGCGAATTTGGATTGTCCATTTTCTTTTCCACGGTGCATTTTCGCAATTCTATTTTGGGACTCCCAGTTTGGCATGAATGTAGGTCGCAGGATTTGTGAAAGCCATGTAACGCTGGAAGGGGAGAGTTAGAAAATTATGGACTAAATAAAATCGAGCACTTCAAAAGGAGAAAAAATTGAGGTCAGACCCTATTACCTGTTTAGATCTTAAGGAGTAAAGTTTTATGTGTTTCCTTGGCTTTTATATGTAAATCATTATATATATATATATATATATATATATATATATATATATATATATATATATATATATATATATGTCTGTCATTGTTTGTAGTGAATGCTATAACTGGCTATATGTAAATTATTTTTTGAATTATTAGTTATATATTTATATATATACAAATCTATTCAAAATATAGGTCTATATATATAATATATATATTTTATATATATATATTTCTATATAATATATGATATATATATATATATATAGATATTTGATATATATTATTATATATTAATATATATATAATATATATATATATATATATATATATTATATATAATGTTTTCTGTCTCATTGAATGCAATATTTGAATGCAATATCTTGCTTTTGAGTAAGAAATTCATAAGTCAGCGTGTTTAGAATTCACTGCAACAAAAAATGTTTAGAGTTTTTCTTATAACTTTAATGACTGGGAAGAGAATAATTGAGACTCTATGTTGCTTTTGAAAAACACATCAGGGATGTTTGCGATGTGGAATACTATAGAAAATGAACATATCACAAATTGCAATTCGAGCGGCTGCCTGTGTCGACAACGATAAAAAATTTATTTGTCCACAGTTGTATCCGTACTTTCTTTTATCTCTTTCTTCTAATGCTGGTTCTTCTCATATTCATTCCAGTTACGATTGTGATCATTACATAATCTTTCTGGAGTGTTTTTCTTTCTGAGTCATTGGGTCTGCTTGATCCTTGTCACCTGGAAGGCAAATTATCCGGCCAGATGCCCACTTCCCACACTATTCCAGCGGCTCTCACTAATTGCTTAACCTAAACTTGTCGATACTTAACACTGCTTAATCATTGATTGAATCTTGACGCCGTTCAAGTTCACGCAGTCATTAAATCATTTCTATCAACATGTTTAGTATTTTAATTTGTTGTCTTATTAATTAGCAGTCGTTGTCTCAACGTTCTTTGACTTAACTATCAGCTATTTAGAGCGGTGTCGAAATGGATCACAATATAATTGACCCGTAACTGTGCTTGTGTCGGTGGCAATTTATCTATTCTGTATTTTTTCTTCTTCTTCTTTTCTACGTTTTTTGGTAACGAGAGTCTCTGCCTACACAGGCGAATAAGCACGCTCGCACATTTACGGGCTGCAATGCGATTTTTTCTGGCAGAGCAGACGCAGGTATTGAGCCTCACAGAAAACATCCATATCTGAGCAGAAACCGTCGCCCATAAAACGAAACAATAGATTGCGTTTTCACAGACGCGTACTCAGTCATTTCCAATCCTTTGGAGATCTGTCTTTGAATGGTTGTAATTGCTTTTTGATGCCTGGCGCCGCCTTTGATTGCCCCAGTCTAGTTTTCAGGACGAACGGAGGGTCTCTGATGCTTTTTTTTTGTTTCTTTTTCACGTTTTCGTGAACATAGAACTCTTGTTCCTGCTTCTGCTTCTGCTGCTGCTGCTGCTGCTAAGCCAGCGAGGTGTGATGCAACGTTATATCTGTGACGTAAGAGATTGCTTTATACCGACAAATGTTTTTAGGTGATTGATGGTGATTCGCTCTCGTCTGTTTCAGTAAAATGGAATTTTCGAAGCTTGATTTTCGATAGGTTGCTGTAGTTTTGTTTCACGTTTTCTTTGAGAACGTTGTTAAACTTTGTCCTGATGCTGCGAAAGAAGTTTCGTTTCGTTTCGCCTCCTGACAATCTTCGTCAGTTTGCCGTTTGCCAAAGTGGCGTGATATGAAGTATAAGGCATAAAACCTTGGCGTTGTGGCTAGACATTGATTATATTCTTTCATTTTATTCTTCATTTCCCCTCATCTGTGAGCTTTAAAGGATGTTGATATCCATCAATAAGTATTGAGTAAAGTCACACACACACACACACACAAATAAAATAAAACGTGAAAAAAAGACAAATTAAAAACTGTGAAAATGTGCTGAATTATAACTTTTATCAAAGGATCGCAAACACATGTCTGGGAAAGTCTGAGGCGCAGAGGCTATGGCATAGCCCAAGGTATGAGAACATTAGTTATAATGGTCAATACCTTGCGTCGGCCAATTATAAATTGGTGCCAGAAAAGACTCTTCAGAATACTGAGTGGGGGTGGGGGAGGGGGTTTCAGGCTGAGGGAGGATGGTGGATGGTCAAAACTTACAGTCTGGTATCTTTCTCGTGTTTTTTCCTTCGACATCCTTAATCATATGGCTTGTAACCAGACACTCACTTCATCCTATTAGTTCTTTTACCGTCTCAGAATATTATTTTGACCTGTCATGTAACCCAACCTCCGTGATGTTACCGTTTTCCGAGTCTTGATTTAAATCCGTATTCTGCCAATCCACCCAGATATGCGGAAACATCTTAATAATAATAAGAAAAAACAGCCCTAGACTGACCTTCCATTCTCTCTCTCTCTCTCTCTCTCTCTCTCTCTCTCTCTCTCTCTCTCTCTCTCTCTCTCTCTCTCTCTCTCTCTCAAGCCAACTATACGGTCTTCGTACAGGCTGCTCAGACATCTTTCTTTCTCTCTTTCTTTCTTTCTGTCTTTCTTTCGCTCCAGCCAGTGAATGATCAGATGTACTTCCGGTTGGGTGTTTTCTTAGCGTTGGATTTCCAGATTTGTAGACGTCCTTCAATCAAGGCAGGTTACATAATCTCTCTCTCTCTCTCTCTCGTCTCTCTCTCTCTCTCTCTCTCTCTCATATATATATATATATATATATATATATATATATATATATATATATATATATATATATATATAATATGCGTAAAAAACTGCGTTATCCAGATGCATGTGACTTCATTAAATAAGCGAATACCACAGGAAAATGATAGGCAGAAATCCAAGCGCTTTCGTCTTTACTAACACATTGTCAAGGAACGAACTCTCTTAGTAAAGACGAAAGCGCTTGGATTTCTGCCTATCATTTTCCTGTGGTATTCGCTTATATATACTTACATTACATAACCAATATATTTCAATTAAAATCTAGGTGGTGTTTTTGAGCATGACTTTACATTCCCATATCTTAATCGTATATAAACTTCTGCATCCATTCATAAGCCTGTTTTTTTTTTTTATCCATTTGCGCCTAAATTGCATTGCGACTTGGTAACTTCTCTCTTTGAGGGACTCCGTAATCTGTTTGCTTGCGGATATGAACTTCAGGGCAAGATGGCAGATTTAGTTTGCTAGAAGTTTACGTTGTCACAGACTCGATTCTCGGAAATGGTATGATTTCTTTCGGGGGCTGGGGGCTGGGGAAGGGAATATTTGGAGTAGTCCAAGTAAGGGGCACAAGAGAGAAAATAAACTTCACATACATACACACGAACAGAGACGCACACACATGTACATACACACACACACACACACACACACACACATATATATATATATATATATATATATATATATATATATATATATATATATTATATATATATATATATATATATATGAGAGAGTCATATCACATCACCTGATCATATATATGCCTAAGCTCAAATGTCCTTTAATATCTAATTGGTTCTACCTCGGAATTGATATATTTTCATGTAATACCGAAGGAGAATTTTTTAGTTGATAATAATTTTGTCGGCTCTTGGTCCTGATTTCTTGGTTCGGTGGTTCGCGTCCATGAGCCGACGAAATCATAATTATCACTAAAAAATTCCCATTCGGTTAACATATATCAAAATATATTATTTCCGAGGTAGAGCGAATTAGGTATTAAAGGACATTTGTAGCTTAATGTATATATATATATATATATATATATATATATATATATATATATATATATATATATATATATATAATATATATATATATATATATATATATATATATATATACCATTAAGCTTTTTTGCCGATTTTTCCCTCAACTACCTTAGGCATCGACACTTTATTATAGTAGATTCGCATCAACTGTGCACCTGATGTCTAGGCGAGTCCCTTACGACGCTGCTATATTGGTTGTTGATAAGCCAATCACAGGGCTGGAAATTCTCAGTCTCTCTTGAGAGTTCACATAGGCAGGATACATGTTCCTCCTCTCCTGGGGGATACGTCTTTCAAAAGTATCCCTCAGGAGAGGTGGAACAGACATCCTGCCTATGTGAACGCTCTCGAGAGACTGAGAGTTTCCAGCCCTGTGATTGGCTTATCATCAGCCAATCAGGAGTGTCGTAAGGGACTGGCCTAGACATCAAATGCACGGTTGATGTGAGTCTACAATAGCATGAAGGAGAATTTGCTCTACTGTCCTTCATAAATTTAAACTCGTGCTTTCATTAACACCATTCTTCTCTTCCAAACCTTTTGCAGAGATCCTACATAACTTCCTGGCTTTACCTATTCTGTGACTGATCTCGTCTGATATCGTACCTTCATCTGTACTGGTGAGAATTTTGCCGTTTTTGGCCAAGGGTGGTTGCACGAGATTTTGAGATATGCCTAGATTAGAATACAAACTGTTATTATTATTATTATGACTAACAAATTAGGGGGTTGGGTGGGAGTTAGGGTGAAACCCATTATAAACCATCTAAGCGGTCTCCACTATCACCCTGCCAAGTTTCATGCCCATCGGACCAACCGTTTGGCCGTGATTGAATGACAGACGGACGGACAGACATAATGCCCAGTATAATAATAATAATAATAATAATAATAATAATAAAATAATAATAATAATAATAATAATAATGATTTATTATTATTATTATTATTATTATTATTTTTATTATTATTATTATTATTATTATTATTATTATTATTATTATTATTATTATATTATAAACTTTACAAGAGGTGACATTGTACTGGAACCTTGCTGATATGTACGCCATGGCATTCTCACTGTTATGCTCCAGACCGTATGACCCTAGTTTGATTTTGAGATGAATTGAATCGATACTGGTGAAGATAATTGCCATCAAGTGCTCTTTTAGTTTAGTTTCGTTAATGGAAAAGTAATATGCATATTTATAAAACTTCCAAACGAAGGGTATAGATTTAGCGTCATTACGTTCTTACAGAATGATGTAGTGAGAAGGCATATCCGCACACATTTTCAAGGTGATTTTTGTAATAGAAATTTTCAGTATATATATATTTAGTAAAACATTCTACACTGCTATTGATTTGTGATGCATTAATAAACATTCACAGAATAAGAGGCATATTGAAGAAAGGCGTGTCTGTGTGTCCCAGTCTGTGTCCTATTCCCATTTGTAATTTTGTTCCCTTTCGTCAAATTCCCTGAGTAATTTTATTTTCCGTGCGTCTCTTAAGCTCTCCGAAGTAATTTGGGATTCTCTTTCGCAGGTAAGCGGAGAACTCTGTTTCACTTTGGTCTCCTGGGATATCTCGTGTTTACAAGGTAAGGCAAGGCGTGTTCGAGATGTGTAAACAACGAGATCTTAAATCTCGCTGACTAAAAGGGAATAGTTCAGGTGATTCTCTCTCTCTCCTATATTGCTTTGTCATGTTCTCTCCACATATTGTAATGTTATTTTATTTAATGCTCTCTTTCGTGAGATTCTTATTATTGTAAAGCCTAAAAGTTTATGTGAAACTCAAAAGGATCAGAAAATAGTTGACAGTGTGAAATTTATTTGCAATTGTCAAAAAGATGACAGTTAATTAGTAGAGACTCTTGACAAAGGAACCAGCGTTTTCAGACCTTTTGTAAAATATCTCGTGCGAATATTTACGCTGCGACAGGCACACCTGCAGTTATTGAAAATGTTTACTGTATAAAGTGGTGATTTATGATGAAATTTGATAATGTTGACGATAGTATGTTATAGTATTATTGTAAATTTTGTCATTCCTTTGGCTAATCCACTTATTATTACCCAAAGTTTATTTGGTTACTTCCTTGCGATTAAACTGCTAGAGAAAAACACACTGTTAGTTGATAATTGGATATAAACTACAATGCAGTTTCTAAAAGACTATTCACTTAGTATATACATAACCTTGAATTAGGTTTTTTTTCGTTCATATAAAACGCTGTAGTATATAGAAGGTTTTTTAAGCGTACTTGTTCTCATCTCGTCTCAGGACATACCATAAAGTATTACACAATATTTCACCGTATATATATACATAAACACACACATACATATGTATATATGTGTGTGTGTGTCGCGCGTGTGCCTGTTTATATATATATATATATATAGATATATATATATATATATATATATATATATATATATATATATATATATAACTGGAGAAGAATCATAATTCAGTGTCAGTGTCCCACATGTCATACTTCTTTCCGGGTAATTTGTTAAGAGTTTTCATTTTTCCATGTAAATATCCATTCAAGTTTTAAATAACGATTAGATATTCCAGGAGGCCTTTGTTGACTCAAATTTGAATAATGAGTGGATTTCAGAACCATAACGATCAGTAGTTGGTTTATTTACTGTCTCTCAGAGAGAGAAGGAGGAGAGTAAGAGAGCAGATTTTTAGTTTGAGGGAGGAGACGAGAGAGAGAGAGAGAGAGAGATGCACGTTGAAATGGAAATTTAATTCTGTTGTTGGATCCTGTGATTATATTCTTAAATATGGCTCTCGCCAATTTGTCTTTGATTTCGTGAACATTTTTCCTTAATGTTTCTTTAAATGTTTTGCTTGTAATTGTTGGTCATTTGAATTTGCCAGCTTCTTGTTTTTTTTCGGTTAAGTACTTGGTTTAAAATTCTGGCAAGGTTTTTATTTATTTGTTTGTATATTTATTTTCTGTTTTTTACTTTTAGCGCAGTACATCTCTCATCTATTTTGCATTGCTCGTTACTGTTAAGTTCTCTTTTTTTTTGTCACGAGTATTATTATTATTATTATTATTATTATTATTATTATTATTATTATTATTATTATTATTATTCTCTAAATTGCAAGCCTAGTTGGAAAAGGAGAATACTGTAAGCCCCCAAACTGCAATGTAGACATAACACAAAGGCAAATAAGATAGTTTTGAATTTTTGTTTTTGTTTTGGGCAAATATGATAGAAAATATGTAAATTTATATCTATACATTTATATGCATACTTACATACACACACGCACACTATATATGTGTGTGTGTATACGCTAATTTTGTAATTCTCTCTTGCGCGAATGTTAATGATTAACATTCATATAATTAGACATTCTAGTACAAATACAATTGTATATTTGTACGATGTATATAAATACATTCTACCTTCAGCTCCATATTAATCAGAACTCTCTCTCTCTCTCCTCTCTCTCTCTCTCTCTCTCTCTCTCTCTCTCTCTCTCTCTCTGGAACGTTCCTTAAAACTGTTATTCTTCTGTGAGCCTAAACAGAGGATTAAGAGCTTAACTGTTTGTCGACTGTGTGGATCCCCTACAGGTTAAAGAACGAGAAAGAGAAGCAGTTTTCTCTGTTACTTAAAATATATACCATCAAAAGGAGAGGGCCCCGTGGAGGTCATGCTCTCTTCGCTGTGGTGGAACCATGCTCAAAATAGATGGTTTTTAAAGGGGGTGGGGCCCACTGCTTCCATATGTTTTCTAATTATGATCTCAAAACATGCCAGAAATTTAAAATACAATTCAAAACGGTTAATTAAGAACCACTGCTCCAGATTTTCTGTCTGCATCTAAAAGCATGGGACTGGTTTATATCGGGTTCATGTCACGGCCATAAAACACAGCGAGCCCCGTCAATCACGTACTGTCCACTGGCCCTCTGTTTTCTGCAGGACGGTTTGTTACTTGGCAATAAAAGAATTAACTGTCGAAGTATCTACTGCCGCCGTCGAAATATAAAAGCTTTGAGCGATATACCTGTCCGGATCTGTGGCAGGCCTGTTCATGCAATATGCATTTTGGGATTCAGTATGAGTGATATATATTATATATATATATATATATATATATATATATATTATATATATATATATATAGATTATAATATATATATATATACATAACATACATACATCATACATACATACTACATACATACATACATACATACATACATACATACATACCTCAATCACTTTTATCCGGGACTAACATGCCAACTCAATCATGTTATCATTTTCTGATAGCAGTACACATATACATGTACTCTCGCGCAGACACACACACACACACACACACACACACACACACTTCATGCACGTGCATAGATCATCTTACGTGCTTGAACGCAGTCTCTGAAACACTTAATATCGGCGCACTCGTACCTGCCTGCGCGCAAGCTCGCTCAGTGTAAAAAGGGGAAAGAGAAAGAAAGGCGTACACTCGCTTTGAAGTGGGAGTGAAGCTGGAATTTTTGTTTTGCTCGCAAAGGGTAAAGGTAATGTTTATTCCGGTGTGTGTTTGGACATCGACCCCCCAACCCCCCCTTTTATTTTTTTTAAAGTTCACGGATGAGTGCCACGCTGCTACTCAATCATGTGCCGTTTGCTTTTTTTAGGTTTGTTTTCTTCCCATAATAAACAGGTTGTGATTGGTGCTTTATGATTAGTGTTTGACCTTTGGTATTAGCTCGTTCGTAAAATCATTGTCGTTATTGTTGCTGCCGTTTTAGACACTTCGGTGACGTGACTCATATATAAATTCGTAAGTAACTGCGATCTTTGATATTACGTGTCCTATGGTCAATGCTTCTTTAATATATGTTACAGGGAATATGTGAAACAAAGATTTCACGAAATCCCTAGGGCATATGTGAAATCCAGGGATTTCACGAAATCCCTAGGGTATATGTGAAATACAGGGATTTCACGAAATCCCTAGGGTATATGTGAAATCCAGAGATTTAACGAAATCCCTAGGGTATATGTGAAATCCAGGGATTTCACGAAATCCCTAGGGTATTTGTGAAATCCCTAGGGCATGTGAAATCCAGAGATTTAACGAAATCCCTAGGGTATATGTGAAATCCAGGGATTTCACGAAATCCCTAGGGCATGTGAAATCCAGAGATTTAACAAAATCCCTAGAGTATATGTGAAATCCAGGGATTTCACGAAATTCCTAGGACATATGTGAATTAACCAATTCGTTTAGGAACATTTGAACACCGAGGGCTAGTACTTAAACACGGTGAAACAGTGATTTATCTGCACCGTTTCGCCGTGTTTAGTACTAGCCCCTGGGTAGTCAAATGTGTTTCGCCGGGTTCAGTACTAGCCCCTGGGGGATCAAATGCACTCAGGGAGATTTGATCCCCCCACGGGGATCCAATGTAATATGCATACATAATAATCAGAGAGAATAGCACCGGAATTTTAACAGACAAGACGTCACTGAATATTTGGATTCTTTTCAACAAATCCGGACTTATCAGGATGTGGTGATTAAAACTTTCAGCTACAAATTACTAATACGCTCCGTAACTTGATTTTCACACCTACTAGAGTTGCAGTTCTTACTTCATACCGCTTTTCCAGATTCAATTCAGTCGTATTTGTCACGTTGAATAAAGTCGTTGTTGCTTTCCTCTACCAATGTAAATAGAAGGTTTAGTCTGTCTCAAATAACGTATGTAGCATAGTATATTGTTCCCTTTGACATTTCTGAATTAAAACTTTCTCTTGGGCTTGACTCTCTCTCTCTCCTCTCTCTCTCTCTCTCTCTCTCTCTCTCTCTCTCTCTTCTCTTTCTTTTATCAAAGGTTTAAAGGTACTTCTCTCAAGAGTGACAGCTTCAGGTTCTACAGTTATATTAAGAGGCACGTGCGTAATCATTCGGTTACCGTGGAGACAGATCCATTTTTTTTGGGGGGAGGAGGGTTGGCTTTTAATAATAATGTCTGGTTTTATCATGTACTATTTACCCACTCTACTTTAAACTGTAAAGAGCCTTGTGTGTGTATGTATGTAAGATACATATGATATTTATGGGTCCGTGCACTTAACCCAGAGAGAGAGAGAGAGAGAGAGAGAGAGAGAGAGAGAGAGAGAGAATGGACATGTCGTAAACCTAATTTTCATTGAGACATTTAAAATATTTTCAAGCTCGGAGGAGCTTTTCCCCATATGACGTAGGGGTTTTATCTTGAAAGAGGATATTATGAAAACAGTGTTAAGTAGAAAACACAATACGGAATTTAATGAAAACTACGCAGGAGAAAGTGAGAGGACATTATGAAAATCATATGTTGTTTATGAAAGTTTGAAAGTTCATAGGTTAATGATACAAAATAAAGATTGATTAAGAGGTAAGAAATGAAATAGGAATTACTCTCGGGAATTACTCTCGGTACAAGAGTATGAGATCCCTGAAACTGTAATTTACCCAGAGTAGAATATCTGGAGAGAGGAAAAATAATCTATAGTAGAAAAAGGGGAGGATAAAGAGAATAGAGTGTTATAGGTGAAGACGGTAGAGGAGGAAGAAAAAAAAAGGTTGCCTACGGAGGAAGTTTGAGGAGGGGGATGAATAAGCAATTTAATACCGAAGAAATCTTTAAAGAACGATCAGAACAAAGTACAGGTAAAGGAAGGGGCAGATCATTAATTTTCCTAAATGTGCGATTATTTAAGTTCATTTGTAAGATGAAAGAGCTTAGCTAATATTTACATACCATTACCATTACCATTACTATATAATCTGTCTCTGTTTTTTGAGGCTGCCATTCCCTCCCTCTGACGAAACCATGTTTTACTGTCTAGTTGTAGGACTTAGTTACTCCGAATTACTATACCTCTTCTGTCCAAATTGTTATGAATAAGGCTGTAACTTTCTGCAGAACATCTCCAGGTTTCTATGTCGTGGGTTTCATCCTTAATTTTCCAACATATTCGTTGCACCGTAGAAAGAATGCAAGTTGTAATGACAGGCCATGATAAACAATGTTATAAATTTCTTTCTCCCATCACAGAATTACTATGGTAGCTTCACATCAATCTTGCATCTGATGTCTAGCCCCGTCCCTTACGACGCCCTGATTGGCTGTTGATAAGCCAATCACAGGGCTGGAAACCGTCAGTCTCTCGAGAAAGTTTACATAGGCAGGATGTATGTTTCACCTCTCCTGAGGGATACTTTTGAAAGACGTATCCCTCAGGAGAGGTGGAACATGGATCCTACCCATGTGAAGTCGAGAGAGAGACAGAGTTTCCAGCCAATCAGGTGCGTCGTAAGGGACTGCCCTAGACATCAGATGCACGGTTGATGTGAATCTGCTATATAGTCTGAACCTACCACCTTCCTACAAACAAATTTTCTTCAGCTGGAATTGCTCCGAATACCCTCATCTCCTGCGCTGGCTTCCTCTCCTTCGGTGGAATCCACAAGACTAGATTATATTGGGTTAGCCATTACACCCTCTGCTCTGCGTCGATTGACGCTGATCCGATTATTCGGCAAGAGGAATCGTGAAGGAGTAATAACACAGCACTTGGTATATGGAGACTCTCCGTCAGTAGTTTATCAGTGGTGGGTGTCAGCGAGGTTTATGAAAACGCTCTGGTTTTCAAACGAATTGGCTGTGGGGAACCTGGCTATAATTGCACAGTGTGTAAAGAAGATGAATAAACTAATATATACACAATATAAAACAAAAGAGCGAGGAATCGTTGTTAATCTGGATTGTGTTCGACAAAGGGTAAAGCCACTACCTGAAGTATCTCTCTCTTCTGTTCTTATTTTATCTTATTTACTATTTACTAGTAATCTCTCTCTCTCTCTCTCTCTCTCTCTCTCTCTCTCTCTCTCTCTCTCTCTCTCTCTCATTTCCCCAATTGAGTCAATAGGTAAGTCAGTCTGAGTTTTTGATGAAGAGTTGTGTTGTTCCTTTGTGAAGGCAATTTGTTCCTATTCACCGGTTGTTGCGAAGAATTGGAAGGGGAAATTGGTATGGAAGGGTAGCTTAAAGAAGATGGAGACAGAATTACCACAAATTGAATGAGAAATTCTAGATATGTTTGACTCATCGCCGTGAAAAAAAAGTTGTAAATTTAGGGTAATTGGTTGCTAGACGATAAGGGAGCAACCCACACGCATAGAAACAAAAGATAGATTTTTTTTTTTCTGTCTGGGCTCAAATTTTATTTAAATAAAGCCATCTTATAAAAGCGAAACTTAATATCAAAAGTAACTGTTGGTTCATGTGAGTGTGTGGTTGACGCTTTCTGCTGTCAGTTAAACAAAGGTTTTTTTTATACCAGTCTGAATTCATTTTTCCAACGGTTTGTTATGAAAGCGTTAAAGCTTGCAAAATGCGCACACATCGCGGCTAGTGTTAGGTGGAGCCTCATTTCCATTCTGCAAAGTAATGCCATGGCATTGCTATGAAGATCCGGTGCCCTAATTGCAATCCGTTTTCAGCTCTCCGAAATCGTAAATCGTCTGCCGTTCAGTCCAAGGAGTTCCTCGATGGACGAGTGGTTTTGGCGATCGGCTACCAATCTAGTGGTCCGAAGTTCGATTCTCGGCTCGGCCAACGCGAATCAGAGGAATTTATATCTGGTGATTGAAATTCATTTCTCGTTATAATGTGGTTCGGATCCCACAATAAGCTGTAGGTCCCGTTGGTAAGAAAACAATTGGTTCCTAGCCATGTAAAAATATCTAATCCTTCGGGCCAGCCCTAGGAGAGCTGTTAATTAATCAGCTCAGTGGTCTGGTAAAACTATGATATACAAAACATCATGTCAAAGGTGGAAAGCAGCGTCATGTAGCTTCTTCATTTTGTTTCCTTTGTATACGTGTGAATAAAGCGGCTGAAGTCCAGTCAAGGCGCATTTATGCTCGTTCGTTCACTTATTATTTTATCTTGGTTTGTTGGAGTAGTAATTAAAACATTCTATATGATATCACGCTAAGTATTGTGATATTTTATAAATTAATCTCTCTCTCTCTTTTAAAAAATTTCCGTATTTGGATGAGCTATAGAAATGGAATTACTAAAACTACATCTCAGCTGTATATGGGTTAACCCCCTTCTCTCTCTCTCTCAAATTTTTAAATTGCAGTTCCTCACCTGTCATTATTAATACCGTATTCACATCGTTTTGATTACCCATTATATACTCTTTTTTAAAGTTATTTACCTCAATAGCAATCACGTCTTTGGTGAGCGGCGATTTTTGTGTCTCTGAACGCACGAACAAAGAGAAAAGACCAATGTTGACGAAAACAGACTTAAAAATGATGTAAGAAAATGCTCGATAATTATTCGTCGATAGTAGAAGACGCCTTCCTTTGAAGTCCTTTATAGCGGAATGGTGCTGAAAGAAGAAATTATATATATATATATATATATATATATATATATATATATATATATATATATATATATATATATATATATATATATATATATATATATATATATATATATATATATAATATATATATATATATATTATAGCTTGTTCATTTTACAGTATGTCTTCTTCAGTTCAAGACAATTGAGCAGCTTTGGGTGTGGACAGCATTCGGGAGGGTGACCAACATGGATGAATGATGTATGCTACTAGCACTTACGCACCCTCTTCCATCCATAAAGGCACAGGCATGAGGGTAGCATCCTCACCCCAGATACGTAACGGAAATACAGAAGGGCAACTCTAGATGGAGGTAACCTTCCGAAATGAGTAGGAAAATATTGTACATATACATATAATATAATATTAATATATATATATATATATATGATATCATTCTTATATATATATATAAATATATATATGTGTGTGTGTGTGTGTGTGGTGTGTGTTTGTGTGTGTGTGTAAATTATATATGTCTATGTGTATGCATCTTTACATCCATGTATGCCTGGTTGTATTCATGTCTCTTACCCGACCATGCCTTGGGTATTTGTTGTGACATTGCCACTTTAGCGATAATAATGAGGTCATTTGATTTGTGCAGTAGTGACCAAGTTGACAAATTGGCTTTAATTAACCCATTGATGAAGATCACGGAAAGGTTAATTGCTGTGTAAGTACTGGATTTGCCCTGCATTGCGAATGAATGATTCCTTTAAGATAGATTTATACAGTCTTTGGGTGCGCTGTTGAGGAGGGAGTTAGTTTCCTCCAAGCAAGAAAGTCTCTCTCTCTCTCTCTCTCTCTCTCTCTCTCTCTCTCTCTCTCTATCTCTGTGTATCCATCTCTCAAACTAATGATGGCAGATAAATCTTATCACATCAGGCTTATTATTGTTCAGCACGTGTGAGGATCTCTCTCTCTCTCTCCTCTCTCTCTCTCTCTCTCTCTCTCTCTCTCTCTCTCTCTCTCTCAAGCTAATGATGGCAGATAAATGGCCCATCACATTAGCCTTATTATTTGCAGCACTCGTAAGACTCTCTCTCTCTCTCTCTCTCTCTCTCTCTCTCTCTCTCTCTCTCTCTCTCTCTCTCTCTTTCAAAACGGGATGCGAACGGCTGATTTAGGACGATTTTATTCGGGACGCGAGCGTTAGCCATCAGATTGTGGAAGACGTGGAAAAATGCCCCGGACTCTTAAGAGATTTGTGGATGAAGTAGATGAAAGGGGATTTTAATATGGGAGATGAACAGATAATGGGATTTATCGCCAAGGGGACGATGGGAAAAGTAGACGAGAATGGGGGTGGGGGATCCGGGGGTCGAGGTTACCGAGACCGACGATGAACGAGTGATATTCGTAATCATAATTCCAGTGGAAAGAAGGGAAACCGAATCAGAACGAGAGAGATTAGGTGAAAATGAAAGAGAATGAGAGAGATTAGATGAAATGAAAGACGTAGGAAGATGAAGGGGGAGGAAGTGAGGGCATTTAGGATGAAGGAAGCTGCGATGATGTGTTTTATTTGACTTCGTTGATGTGAAAATGATCTCGCTACAGAGACTGGCTGTCAAACTCGAGTCTGCAAGAGAATTTTATCTAACATAGACAGGCACGCTCTTACGCAAGAGGAGAAGAGAGAGAGAGAGAGAGAGAGAGAGAGAGAGAGAGAGAGAGAGTTAAGTGTGTATTTTAAAAAGGGAGAGATATTATGAACGAAATGCAGCAGACAAGGAGAGCAGATTAGGAGTTGGAAAAATAAATTTAGGATAGCATACGTGAAGAGGGGGAACCAGGATAAAAAGAAAAAAAAAACGACACTTAAGTGGAAGGGGGAAGAGCTGAAAGGAATTAGTTAAGCAGTTCATTACCGGCCATAAGTGTAGTGGATGAGCGAATCGCTTAATTTAGACTTTTCAGAAAACAAACGGATGGTGAATGCCTCTAGGGGACGTCGGGGAGAAGTAGTGAAACTACCGGTTGCGTTACTGTTTTTATAATTCAGATACATTTATTGTCGGTTCCATGGAGAGAATTTTGGATGGGAGAGGATTATGCCTCGTGTAGGTATTTTGGCAACTGCTGCAATGTTTCATACCCCCTTTAAAAGGTGTATGTTGCCCCGTATTGCATTGCACTTGCTAGTATGTACGCTTTTTCGAGATGAAGAACACAAGAAGAAAATAATGTATGTGACAATTGAAAAGGTTGGATGCTTTTGAGATGAAGCTGCTGAGAAGGATACTTGGCATTAAATGGGATGATTATGTTAGAAATGAAGACATCAGGGTGAGATTGAGGCAAAGGCCAGTCAGTACCAGGCTGAAGAGGGGAAGGCTGAAATAGTTTGGACATGTTGAGAGGATGGATGGGAATAGAGACCCCAGGAGAGCACTGAGAGCAGTACAAATAGGAAGAAGACCGCTGGGTAGACCAAGAACGAGGTGGATAGACATAATTGTCAGGGATCTTGAGGATGAAATCCAAAACTTAGAGGAAGCAAGGGAAATGGCTCGGGATAGAGACAGATGGAGAGGAACTGTATCAGCCTTATGCCACTGGCCAGTGGCGGGAAGATAAAGTCAAGTAAAGTCAAAGTCAATTGAATTGCATGGTGATATGTATAACAGGTCCTTTATTCCTCACACCTTCCTACTGTGGAACAGCCTCCCAGAGGATGTGCAGTTTATCATTATTCAGATTAAGTATATCTTAGTTTAACCAGACCACTGAACTGATTAACAGCTCTCCTAGGGCTGGCCCGAAGGATTAGATGTTTATACCTTTTTAAAAAAAATCATTATAAAAATCGCATAAAAAAGTAAAAACAAAAATAAAATTATAATAATAAAAATGAAAGTATAAATTTAAACATTTTATCACCTTTATTTTTTTTTTCTATTAACTTTTTACTTGGTTAGGCATCAGATGGAACCTACAGCCTATTGTGAAATCTGAACCACATTATATCGAGAAATGAATTTGTAATTACCAGAAATAAATTCCTCTGATTCCACGAGGAATCGAACTCGCGACTACCGAATCGGTAGGCGAGCACGTAAACCACTTGTCCAACGAGGAACTTGGAACTTCAGAAGTTCAAGCGGAGATGAAATGCATTACTACCCTAATACAATTCAACTTGTATTTTGATATTTATTTACACTTTTATTTAGTTATATATTTATTTGTTTATTTGTTACCTTATATGTTTTTCTAATAACTGATCTATTTCTGTATTTCTCATTATCTTCTGTTACTTCTTTCTAAAGAACACCATATTCTTTAGAAGCTTGAATTTCAAGTCTGTGACTCCTGTGGGCTTGTTCCATATGAATAAGGTTCCTCTTCTGAATAATGATGATAACGATAATAATAAAATGTCTAGATAATGTTGTCCTTTTCATGCTAAGCGCTGCCGAGCTTAACATTCCGTAGGACTGAATTTAATGGTAAACGGAACAGATCATAGAGCAGCTTTTCAAAGTGAATGTGACACCAATTCGGCCTTTGTATCTTGATGACACGTAGAGCCAGACGTTCTCTCTCTCTCTCTCTCTCTCTCTCTCTCTCTCTCTCTCTCTCTCTCTCTCTCTCTCTCTCTCTCTCAAGAAATAATGGACGGAAACTAGAGCTGAAGAGATACAACACATCTCCTTGCGGGAACCTTCTTCACATACAAGATATGTGACACATGGAATAAACTGTCACCACAAGTTGTAAACAGCAACAGAGTTTAAAAGAAAGCTCGAAAAATCATTAGGAGGACACTGTGAATGAACAGTAAAACCCTGCTCCGAGAGATGAATAAGCACACTATGTCTCCTCGGATGGACTAAGAAGTCTTTGAGACATCCTAATCCTTGTACCTCTCTCTCTCTCTCTCTCTCTGAGTAGTTTACCAACCGAAATCAGACGACTTTTCGTTCAATCGACAACTCGTATTCTACGAAAAGGAAAGCTGCTCTTTCACCCTCTCGTCGGTAGAGGTATCCAATCAGACATTCCTTTGCCGAACTGCCAGAAACTTTTTCGGTCAACAATTCGCCCTTGTGACCTCCCACGACCCATCAGGCCTCTTTCTCCCTCAGGTACTTTGCGGAGATTTTGAATTTGAGATTAGGACTCGACGGTCGCCCCTCGTTTTCGTCGATTTCGAAAAAAAAGGCCTCGGATTTGTTTTTATTGTTTCGTCTTTATAGGGGCAAAAAAAAAAATTGTCGATTTTAGTTTGTATGTTACGTTACAAACACGTCCTTCCACATACATACACACACACACACACATACACATATAAATGTAAGCTACTATATGTATAAGGGACTTATGTCATAATATGTCTTAGCAGTCTACATATGGTTATTTCATTGTTTATCTTTTAAGAATTTCTGTGTATGGATGAGCTATAGAAATAGAAGCACTGAAACTACACCCCAGCTGTATGTGTGTTAACACCCTTCTCTCTCTCTCTCTCTCTCTCTCTCTCTCTCTCTCTCTCTCTCTCTCTCTCTCTCATGTTACACTATAGATTCACACACGAACATTCTGTGTGTGTGTGTGTGTGTGTGTGTGTGTGTGTGTGTATAAAGCATATCTATAAAACGGTTTGAAAGCTTTGTTTTATCCACTAACACTATATCCTTCATCATTATCATTATCATTTATTAAATGGTGTTTGTCTTTGTATCGCCCAGTATTTTCACTTTTTGTTATTGGTTAGTGTTCTTCAACTTTCCTCTTACAGGAATATTGTTTGTAATTGTTTTCTTCTTAACCGGAAACTTCTTTTTCATATGATTTAAAAAAAAAATAAATTTCATTCATCATTCTGTTACAGACCATGTCCATTATTCCTTTTCGTGTGCTATTATTCCCTGATTGAAAATTTACATTTATTCTTAAGTAGACAGCGTCTTTCGATCAAATAACGCCAATATGATCTGCCTTTTTACCCTTATATTTCATGAGAATACTACTGCAGTTTTCAGTCCACGAGAATTTTGATGCCTTATCAATCCCATCATAAAAATTTCATTTTTTTTTTTTTTTTTTTTTTTTGTGACCCGGCCCATTAATATTTTATATCATCGTCATCCCATCAAAAGGAATTACAGCGTAACGACTGAATCCCCCCATCTTACACGGAAACCTTATCAAAAAGTCTGCCTGAAAATTCCGGTCCTCTTTCGACGGAGGTGCCATTTGCCTCTTGCATTTTCAGCAGATTCCGCTTTCCCTGTCTATCTCGCCTGTCATAATCGTATTTTTCAAGAGACGGAGAATCCGTGCCCTATACTAACTTTTCCATTCGCTCTTAAACCTCTTATGATATTGATTCATAAAAAAAAGTGAGAATCTCTGAATCACTCAGTGTGCTGCTTTCCTAAAACGATGTTGTACTTTGCTCTCCTCTCTCTCTCTCTCTCTCTCTCTCTCTCTCTCATATATATATATATATATATATATATATATATATATATATATATATATATATATATATATATATCTCGAAGTATAAAAGGCCCATTAAAACAATGGTTTAAAGCTGAGGACTATATTTCGGTGGACTAGCTTCCACCCTTATCAAGCAGTGAATGACAGAATGAGTTACATTAGCAGTATATATAGTGGGAAGTATGCCCTTAGGTGATTCTGACGTTGGTTCTGTTAATTGTCTTAATCCGCTTCATCGTTGCCTTAAGGAAGATATTGTCTATATGGTCAGAGTCCCAGGCTCCAATGGAAAGTTTGATCCTATTATTTTGTTGTTTTATCAGTGACGGTTCTACCATCTGACATTTGTATCGACAGCTGCTCTTGTATAGAATTCGGGATGAGTTCCAATCCATGGTATGGTTCGTGTTATTCATATGATGGAAAATTGCCGAATTATGTTGTCCATATCTAACTGATCGTTTTGTTGAGTTAATCTTTCCAAGAGAGATTTTCCTGTGAAACCATAGTATGACTTATCACAATCCCTACAGGGGATTTCATAAACACCTGTGCCTGTGGAAACTGAATAAGGATTTCCTCGGTGTATTTGGATAAGTAAAGTTGAATGGGTTGGAGGGCCCTTAGTTTTGTGTGATCTCTCGTCAATTATCCACGCGAGGGAGTATGATTTTGTTTGTGTATTTTTCCTTTTCTTTGTCTTCTCTGGGTTTGTAAAAAATGCTCTTTGCTTTATGTATGGCTTTTTCTATTATGTATTTGGGGCATTTTAACAAGATAAGTCGATTTGTGATTGTTTCAAGTTCAAGTGCAAATTCTCAGGGCTCTAAGAAATAAGTTACTTGCTATGCTTCGTTTAACTGAAATGGCATGATAACTATAAAAATTTATATATGAAAGTGAGCATAAAATTCAAAGTAGAATGGGAAAACAACCAAATCCCCTTTTTAGATCTCCTAATCATCAGAACTAATAACAACTACAAATTTCACTGTCTCCAGGAAAGCGACAATCTCACTTCCATACATACATTTTTACAGCTATCATCACATTTCAGTTAAACTCGGCATAGCAAGTAATTTCTTAAATCCCTGAGAATTTGATGCCTACATTTTCTTAACAATGAACTTGAAACAATCAGAAATCAAGTTATCATGATCATAATAAAAATTATAATGATACAGGATTTGCCAATGAGAAGGATATTAAGGTCGTGATGGGAGGCTCAATACTGATGCTAGTTATAAAAGAAATGACATTGAAATGACTAATAGTGAGGGTGGGAATAAAAAATATGTCAGAAGATTAAAGTAAGAATGCAATGTAAGATTTTCTGTTGGTGAAAATAAGATCATTGCAGTTGAAGCGAAATATAAATCTCGTGTTTGCCGCGGGGTTAGAACTAACA
The DNA here is from genome assembly GCF_015104395.2 of Macrobrachium nipponense. NCBI lineage: Eukaryota > Metazoa > Arthropoda > Malacostraca > Decapoda > Palaemonidae > Macrobrachium > Macrobrachium nipponense. Next base: position 61,325,674 of record NC_087208.1, on the reverse strand, counting down.
ACATGATATAGTGCGCATATTAAGAGAGCAAATTTATTCCGTTGTCAAGATAGAGGCAACAAACATTTCCCGCGCAAAAATGGCGGGAGAAATTTGGACGCCGTCTGCCGACGCTGTGTGCAGAAATCGGCTGAAATATCGACTGCTTCCCCTGTGACCCATCTTTATGGCCGTCTAAGTTATATTCCTTAAGTAAATATCAGACCCCGGGGAGCCGCCGGAGATATCGGCAGGCTTGCGAGTTATGAACGCCGGCAATTTTTATAACTGGAGGTAAGGGACACACACACACACACACACACGCGCGCACACACACATGTTCCGGATATCGAATGTCTCTTGAGAGAGAGAGAGAGAGAGAGAGAGAAAAAAACTGTCTGGAGCTTCTGGAGGAAAGATGGCATGTATGGATATTGTTGCCGCTTGGGCAGTTTCGTTTAGACGTGAAGTCTGCATAGCTCTTGTTGAATTGCGTGGTTTGCAACTACCACTACCTCTGCTGGCAGGGATCATAATCATGATATTAGTCATTTGATGCTCTTTATGAATACAAGTCTGAATTTAAAGTTATAGTAGTATATCTGGGCAGGAATTGTTCCTCTTTACAAGCTCACAGTTGTGCATTTTATCTTTCCATTGAATATGTATATTACTGTGTGGCATTTTTTGGAATAATAATAATAATAATAATAATAATAATAATAATAATAATAATAATAATAATAATAATAATTTAAATAAAGCACAGGAAATTAATCACGATTCCCACTCGGTGCATTGTTGGAAGCATTCAATAATAATGAATTTCACATAGATTATATACAGCTTGTAATCCACACAGTTCCTTTTTTTCTCAAGTATTAATCCTTGATGTTCCCGTAATATGCTTCATCATCACGCCTGGTATTGCAACAAGAAAATTTTTAACATCATTTAACGAAGTAATTGTATTCACTCGAGCAATATCTTGAAGATTTATGTCATATTTTCTGTTATTCATGCCATAGTTTTGTTTACCTAATGGTAGACCCTTACCCTTATTCATGCTCATACTAAGCTGCATATCAAATACAATTTTAGGATGTTTTGGACTGCGTCATGCTTTCAGAAATAGCTGTTTTGAATCTAGAATGTCGTCCATTCTTCGTCTTCGGAACACTGCTGATGAATTTTCTGAAATTAATCCAGTGTTCTGATATCACCAGCAATCTAGAAATAGTCTAGAAAACAAAATCTCTTCAACTGCAAGCAAACTATTGTAGGGTGGAGTAGAGTATAAGACTGCGGGAGGAGGAGGAGGAGGAGGAGGTGGTGAGGAAGAGAAGGAGGATGGGGAGAGGAAGGGAAGGTGAGGGGAAGAAGGTGGCGAGGAAGAGAAGGAGGATTGGTAGGGGAAGGAAGGTGAGGAGGAGGAGGAGGAGGAGGTGGAGGTGGTGATTGTGAGTTAGCTGGCGTCGCAACTACCAGGGTCACCGACGGTGGATGTGAAGGTGTGAGGAAGAGAAGGAGGATGGGGAGGGGATGGGAGGGAAAGGGAGGAGAAGGAGAGGTGAGGAAGAGAAGGAGGATGGGGAGGGGAGGGAAGGGGAAGGGAAGGTGAGGAGGAGGAGGTGAGGAAGAGAAGGAGGATGGGGAGGGGAGGGAAGGTGAGGAGGAGGAAGTGGAGATTAAAACTGTTCAGCATGAGGAAGAAACTCTGGAGCAGACCCAGTAACGCTTATTACGCGATAATGGTGATGACAGACATACTAGTATTACATACCCATTCTGTTATTTCTTTGTTTTTCACTGTCTTTCTTTGACAAACCACTTGTTATATCAACTCATGTCTGTCAGCCAGTTCAAATTTGACTGTTTTGTTTCCATTTTCAATTGCCTGTTATTCCACTGTTTCGAATTAACAAAGTTACATCGCACACTGTATAGGCAAAGTTATATAAAATGCAAAGCGTGGGTAAGATGTGTCCAAAAGCCAAAACCGCTTGTAAGTTCTTTGAATAATTCAAACCTTGGAAGTGAGGACATCGTTATCATCACATCATAATTGATGAGAGAGAGAGAGAGAGAGAGAGAAGAGAGAGAGAGAGAGAGAGAGAGAGAGGAGCACATTAAGCCTATTGAGTGTCTCACTAACTATCCTCTTTAAAGGCTGATCATGTTGTGTACTCCAATTTACTAGTCTTTAATTTCTAGAAGCTGAGGTAAATCTCCACAGTCGATATCGTCGTAACTAACGGTGAGTGCTGAGCAAGAGCTTCCGCCAATCACGATTAGCTTCAGTGATATCGGCTGCGGAGGACAATTAAAGAAAACTTAGGTGTTTAATTGGTCGGTTTTCGTTGGAGGTATTCTCTAACAGCTCTTAAACCCTTCGAACGAAGGGGTCACTTCAGTCCTCCCTGGTTTTATTTCTGTGGAAAGTTCACATGAAGTTCATACCCATCAGCACCACTTCCCCGGTCCCTCTGCCCTAGTAGGCTACCCGTACCCGCTTGTGTACTGACGCTGCGTAACGTTCCTCCATAGCTGTGTGAATTATTAAGTTATTATAGAGGAAAGAGGAACAGGCAGATACGAGAGAACCACAGCAGTTCATCGAGGGAAGAGCCGACATGTATTATTTTATAAATAATGTGTCGAGGCCTCATTGAAAAGAGAGAGAGAGAGAGAGAGAGAGAGAGAGAGAGAGAGAAGCGGTGTGAGGGATAAGTGTGTGAATAAAGTTCTGGGTATTGATTGTCTTGGAGAAAATGAGTGTGGTACTCAGTATGCCGGGTCCTTTACGAGAGAGAGAGAGAGAGAGAGAGAGAGAGAGAGAGAGAGAGAGAGAAGAGAGCAGCGTTATGAATCACGTTGTGGCCTTCATTTGCTTTGGAGGAAATGAATGGTGTTCCATGACCTACGCTCTTACAAACAAAATGATAGAGGGGGAGAGAGAGAGAGAGAGTTTTAATTAATGTTTTCAAGTAAGAATTGTGGGGCTACATTAAAAAGAATTTTGTCCCATCATTTTTCGTGTTTGTATAGGTTCATTCAGGAACAAGAAGGACGATGATGCTTCTCTTTTTGAGTTTATTAAAGAAAATTTAATCTGGTCGGGAACAAATATAAATCAATATAAATCAGTTCACTTTGTTCTGGACAGACTTAGTAACGGCTCATTTTGCTGTGTGGCTTCATCCTTAATAGCCTTCTTAATGCTGGTGGGAACCCTTCTTTGATTAAACGTTATTATCCAATCTCCACCATATTGCATACAGTGAAGATTACTCCTATTATTCAACATTGTAAAGCTTATTGGTATTGTTTACATTCTTACTTTCCTACGCATACTCTTATAATTCACATTTTTAAGCTTATTGGTATTGTTTACATTCTTACTTTCCTACGCATACTCTTATAACATCATTGTGAGCGTTAAGTGACGATATTATCCACCGTGTTTTTATCACAGTTCAAAAATTTGTTAATGATAAATAAAATTAAATATTTTATTTGCAAAATATTTGTACATCGCAGTATTAATATTATTGTGTCTCCTTTTTCTCAGATCTAAAAACCTACTGAAGTTATAATGTTACAAATTGGTATTATGATCATCCACCTCCATTAATCAAGCATGCCAAATTGCAACCCCCCAGCCTCAGTAGTTTTTATTTTTTATTTAAAGTTAAAGTCAGCCATGGATCGTGCATCTGGAAGCACTGTCCGGAGGCATGGGACGCACCCTCGCTCTACCGTGGCTGGTGGGCGACTGAAACGCTACCGTCCGTTACCCGGTTACCGTCAGGTCATAGCTGTTTGGTTTTATACAGCATTATACGTTGTACAAAAACTCGATTGCACCGAAGAAACTTCGCTGAATTTTTTTTACTTGTTTTACTGGACATGTCGAAAGAATCAGGAAGGTATCCTTTTCCCCATAAAAGACATTTATATGCCTATCCCACCGTTATTCTTTTATATAACGAAGACAGTACGCTTTATGTCCCCATAAGTAACATTTGCCGCGCAGTGGCCTCATTTTAGCCAGCGTCGAATTAGTTATCTTCCTCCCAGGACGAGACAAAGGGGAGTGATCATCCCTGTCTAGATAAGTGAATGGTTACCCTTCTCCCTTTGAGAGATGCTTTTCCTTATGCTGGCTGATGCTTTTGTCTGGGTTTTCGCTAGGCTGATTCTTTATTCGTGGCCTGGTGTATCCACGAGGCTTCTTCTAAGGATACAGCAATCTGCATCGTGTGTGTGTGTGTATTTTTTCTGTGAGTGCTCTTAGTCAGTGCATCGCGTGATCGTAATACCTCAGTGTGTGTATGTGTGTGTGTGTATTTTTGTGTATATGTATGTGGAGGCGGTCATTGCATCAGATGATCGTAATAACTTGCATATGTTCGTTTAAAAAAATGCAGATATCCCGAAATGATATTAATTCGAATAAAGATAATATAAGATACGTGTGTTAAAATCCTGGCAAGAAATTTCGAAAATTTCAAGACTTTTATAAGCTAACAAATCTAAAAGCATCCTGGAAACAGGGTCATGTTAAATGCTAATTCTGGGCTAATTTTCCAGTTTCTAATGATGCTGGAACGATGTTTGTTATGTGCTCTTGTCGTGCAGATTTTTAAGAAATAGATACATATAAGCTCGTGGGATGAATTTCTCATATTGCTGGGCGTGAAAGGTCTTTTGATCCTTTTAAACAGTGATAGTAAAGGCGTATAGATGAAGAATGTGACACAGTTCTCAGTAATTCCTTGTGCTGACAGAACTTTGATTTCGTTCGTAAGGCACCCGGTATTTGCAGATGCGATAACATTATTGTCAGATTTTTCAGTTATTCCATGTTGTAGTTATTGTTGGACTGTCATTGAAATTTTTGTGTTTCAGACAAATTGGTTGAAATTGTCCTATTATCAGCAACAATGGTAATTTTTGTACGCATCGTTATCTGAGAATTTCATGTTTAATCATTTGATATGATGCATAGTTTGCTTTCGGTTTTAGGTTTTTCTAAGGTAGATATATATATAATATATATATATATATATATATATATATATATATATATATATATATATATATATATATATATATATATATATATATATATATATATATATATATATATATGTGTGTGTGATATATATATATATATATATATATATATATATATATATATATGTATATGTATATATATATGTATATATATGTATACATAGCATTACGTTTTATATTCTTTGTGATCAAGTTATTCGTATATATGTATATATATACATATGCATAACCGTATGTGTTTATCTCTTTTTTTCATAGTTATCCTTTTCTTTCTCTTTCCAAGTCAAGATAATGCCTTTATATTTGATTTCATAAAGACTCAAGGCCAAAAATGATAATGATAATAATACGTCACTCTCTTTGATCCATTACCCTTCTTTTTATTCATGCTTCAGACGTCGTTTATAACAGTGTAATTAGATATGTTGCTGGTGGTGACTGCGTCGTCGTCCGCGTGGCTTTCTTTCCATCGGAATTTCCGAGAATTATTTGTTGGTTAGTTTTCTGGCAGGGTCCTCAGGCTCTTTTGTCGGACGAACAAAGAGGACATCTTCCCCAAACCACACGTGTGTTTGTCAGTGTGCGGTGACTTTCCCGGCTCTGACAAAAATGGAAAGATTTATCGTTGTGTGTTTTTTTTTGGGGGGGGGAGGGGGGCTGGTGGGGGGTCCACTCCTTCGTCTTTATTGCTCTCCTAAGTCCTTCTGTTGTGTTCGTAGTATCATAATGGAGGAAATGTTCATTTATTAAAACTCTCAAATGCATGCCCAGTGTTTGCCATGTTCATTCATTTGTGGTATAGAATATCAGATTGATGGTTTTACACACATAAACTATATATATATATTTATATATATATATATATATATATATATATATATATATATATATATATACATATATATATGGTGTAGTATGTATATATATATAATTCAATATAGATTCATTATAATATATATATTATTATGTGTGTGGTGTGTGGGTGGTTGTGTGTGGGTGGGTGGGGGTGTGCTCAAAGAGTATGTATCATCCTGTATTATATTCTATGCATATCTCATGGTTCTTTTACAATAAGTTTTAGGAATCGTTTATCATTTTGTAAGTTCTTAATCACCACTTGATTTGTACAGTCTTCCATGCCAGGTATCCCATGAAGACCTATTCCATTTCTGCAAATGATATACACATAAATTTTCATCTGTAATGGTCACTCGTCCTCTGTTCTCATTCCATTTTCAAATCCTCTCCCTTGTCTTCTTGACCTTCCAGCGAAGCTTCCTGTCGGTATATATTTTCTGTTTATTGATGAAGTGTTTTCTGCACATTTGTCCATTAGTTCTGGTTGAAAAGGAATTGCCACTTGGTGCAGTCTGGGGGTTTCTTTTTTCGAACTGTTGTCCTTTAAGAATTTTGTACAAAATCTGATCTTTAATATTGGTCGTTGTGAGTTGTATCCTGCCCTAGAAATATAGCATAGTCTCTGAGAAGTAAAGTTGACGCTCTATTTCTAGCTTTTCTGATATTGACAGTTTGGTCGTTTATTTAATCCACTTGAAAGCATTAATTCCAAGTGCTCTGTCAATTATTTCGGCAGTTTTGAGTTCTGCTTTACCGTGATTTTAATTTTTAATTTTGTGATCTATTACTCAGTAATAATGTACAAGTTGCTCAAAAGAAAAGGAGGAGGACAGCAAAGAATTGATGTCTATATCCCAGTGTAGCACACGGTGTACATACATACATACATATGTATAGACCCTTCTCCTTAATATAAGCAGGCTTCAGGAGAAAAAATACAACAATCAGCGTCACGTTTATAATGCGTCGAATCAAGGTTGAAACTCTTGCGCAGAAAACTTACCCAACATCAGCCGATGCATTTATGAAAGCTGAATATTCAACAGCTGCATCATGCCCACCCTTAACGAATACTGCACCACTAGTTTGCTTTTTTCAGGCATTTGCACATTGTGCGAATACCGAGGCTTTTCATCCCGACACTACTTCTACACCATCTAACCAGCACTCCCTCCTCCCCATTCCCCCTTCACTTCCCCTTCCCCTTCCCCTCCTCATTCCCCCGTCCCCTTCCCCCTATCCCTTCCCCATACCCTGCCCCCTCCCTCACCATCCCCTCTCCTTCCCCTTCCCTTTCCCCTCCTCTCCCCCGTCCCCTATCACCTTCTTCTCCTCACCCTTCCCCTTCCACCTTCCCCCTCCCCCTCCTCGGTCAGATTCTGTTTACTTATGCATCTCTAAACTATCCTGGAACACTTGGCTTTATCCTATGCTCATCCTCTTAGAGCCTTGTATCCTGCTTCTTTTTCCTAACTTTTATCATCAGATTACTCCCTCCAGAGGAACATATATAACAACCCTGGTTATACAATATATTCTTTTGTTAGACCCACTACTTTCCAACGGAACCGACCAACAGCTCTCTTGTGCTCATTTTTACGTAAGCTACGATTTCCTCATCAAATTCATGTTGCTGTAAACAACACGATTGTATAACGACGTTTGCATTGTCCAGCACGGGTTAGTAACATGTACAGAATGAGGAAATGAATAAGGTTAATATACACTGATGTTAAATTCAATTCAGGCAATGTTTTAAAGGTCTGTTGTCTTGCTTGTGAATGTAAATGAACCCGAAAAAGCAATGACAGTAGAAACAGACCTGCAAAGAAGAAAGAGAGCAACAAGGACAGACCATGTGTATTTTCTGACGTCAAATTAACCTTTCATTCGATTTTATGGCACTTTTCCACAGACCTTTAGTGGCCAGGTAGTCTTGGCGGAATGTTGTGTAACATAACCCTATATTACGCAAGTAAAGACAGACGTACTGTACTAGGGCGCCTTTTGTTAGGCACGAAAGCATCTCATGTGTATGCTAATCAAGTAAACTCAAGTCCTCTTAATTATACAGACGCTTAGAGGAGGGCAAATATTTAAAACGAACGAAAGAACGAATCCCCCACTCTCTCTCTCTCTCTCTCTCTCTCTCTCTCTCTCTCTCTCTCTCTCTCCAATGTAAATACTTAAAGTACTAACCTACTTGAGTAAAAGAATACTCCCTCATACGCAAACGCTCGGAGGGAGTAAATGCTTAATACTAACATAAGCGTGAAACGAGTTTCTCAACCCCCTACTCTCTCTCTCTCTCTCTCTCTCTTCTCTCCTCTCTCTCTCTCTCTCTCTCGTCTGTAATTACACTGTAGGATTGCGACCCGGGAAACCAATTAGGCTGAGAGGATATATATTATAGCCTCCACTAAGACAGAACGCAGTTCTGCCATAAACAAGTCCATTGTTTCCTATTCCACATGGCAGACAAACCCATATATCATCACCTAAGTGCACTACAGAGAGAGAGAGAGAGAGAGAGAGAGAGAGAGAGAGAGAGAGAGAGAGAGGACTGCCTGCAGTTGATATGATAGGCAGAGAGAAACACTGAGATTTTGTTTATTAGAAGGATGAGAGGAAGAACAATTATTTTGGTCATATATATCTATATATATAGTGTATATATATATATATATATATATTATATATATATAGATATATATATTTTATGTGCGGAGATGTGTTTGTGTTTGTATAAAGTATAAATATAGACACATATATCTATATGTTGTATATATATATGACTGAGAGAATGAGATACTTTGGTGGTCTAATTTTAAAAAATTGGTCGAATTAAGGACAGAGAGAGATAGAAAAACTTGGTCTAATACAGGTGTGTTTATTTGAAAGAGAGAGAGAGAGAGAGAGAGAGAGAGAGAGAGTTGGTTTAATTACTGGAGGTATCTCGAGCCTACCTAGCACTTGTTTAAATTTAACCGAGACCAATAAAATACTTAGAGATTGCATTACCTTGTTGGCAAGTGCGTAAACATCTGTAAATAATGCTTAACATACTTCCTTTGGCTCAAGTCGAACAGCATAATCAATTTTGTTTATGAACACATGCATGAGCTTCCATACGGTAATATTCCTAGAGAGAGAGAGAGAGAGAGAGAGAGAGAGAGAGAGAGAGAGAGAGAGAGAGAGAGAGAGAGAGAGAGTCGAAGAAAAGATTAGCGATAAGCTGCAATCGATAACGTATTTTTAGAATTTAAGCTAATTTTGACAGGAAACAGAATGACAGAAATGCAAGCTTAAAATTTTAGTATTTAGATTTTGTAAAGAAACAGGATATTACAAACTCCCAAAAAAGTAAAAAAAATTGAAAGTTACCTTAACATCAATCATTTCTACCAGCATTTAAGCAGGGTTCATTTACTTTGCTGAGAGGTAATGTGATTAAGTATCTGTTTCTTCGAACTATTCTGAAATGATGTAGGGTGAAATATTTATATTCTAAAATACCACCACCACCAAGTGGAATTTATTATGCCCCAGATCCAGGTAGTTGTTCGGTTCAGCTTAAACCTTAGTGTAGATTTCCTTGGCTAAGCTTTTCCGTTGTAGTTATGAAATTTTTTATATCATGTTGACATAAAGAAAACTGTTTGTGAAAGTGAAAAGTAAATTTTTTTTTGTATTTGCATCCGGATACTAATTCAAATCGTGTATCTGGATAATAATTCAAATTAAATACCAGTGTGCTGGGTTTTTCCATTGTAGTCATGGCATTTTTGTATCATGTTGACATGAAGAAAACTGTTTGTGAAAGTGAAAAGTATTATTTTTTTGTACTTGTATCGGGATAATGATTTAAATCGTGTATCTGGATAATAATTTAAATTATATATCAGTGTGCAGGAGTAATGTCTAGATGGTAGATACATTCCGTCTTGACTCAGATTTCATTTTTTTTTTACAGTAGCCCCAGATTACCGTCTCAACCCTCTCGTATATCACCCGTCATTCTGTCATGTGAAGGTGCAATGGTGATGATAATAAAACAGACGAAATCAACAAACTTCACCCTTAGTGAAGGTGAAGTTTAATTACGATAACAATAAGCTCCCGTTTACCATTTACGTATAGCTTGAGAGCTGCGCTGGAACTCGGAGCCTCAGCCAACAGTTCCCCTCTCTTTACCCTCGGCACTCTTTCGTCCCCTATTTGGAAGGTCAGCCTGAGAGAGAGAGAGAGAGAGAGAGAGAGAGAGAGTCGGTGGCGTGTTTGACATTTTTGTGTTACGCCTTTAGATACCTGCAACTTTAATATCGTTAGTTCGTGGTTGTGCATTTAGCATATCCGCCCCCCCCCCCACCCCCCCCACCCCCCCCCCACCCCACCCCACCCCCATAGAAAGAAGTGTGTGTTTTTTAAGATACTAAGTAATTCGTGTGTCAAATAACCATAATGATGAGTGTGAAGTATTTGTGCATTTAACCTATAGTAGATTCACATCAACCGTGCATTTGATGTCTAGGCCCTTCCCTTACGACGCTCCTGATTGGCTGTTGATAAGCCAATCACAGGGCTGGAAACTCTCAGTCTCTCTCGAGAGTTCACATGGGCAGAATGTATGATCCATCTCTCCTGAAAGACGTATACCTCAGGAGAGATGGAACATACATGCTACCTATGTGAACTCTCGAGAGACTGAGAGTTTCCAGCCCTGTTGATTGGCTTATCAACAGCCAATCAGGAACGACGTAAGGGACTGGCCTAGACATCAAATACACGGCTGATGTGAATCTACTATAGTATCATTGTTCTAAAACGACTACGAAACTAAAACACACTTCATAAGCCCAAAGTCCAGAGAGGAAAACCAGTATGTCAGTCAAAGCAACTCGCATGTATGTACTTTAACTGCTGAATTGCGAGTGATCCATCTTTGCAAAAGCTAAGAATTCCACAACACCTGCCTCTTCATACGTCAGTGGCGAATGGATTTCAGCAACACTAGGAATCCCCCTTCTCACACTAGACATTCATCTCCTATCTTCATATTGCACGTGTTCTTGCTCTGTCTGGAAAGGGAAGCCCTTCCATTCCAGTATCTCTTTCCTTCAGTTAGTCCTACCCCTCCCTCCCTCTTCCTGTGACTTAGAATTATATATTCCTGCTTCTCACTTGTCGCCTTCCATCTTTTGTACTTGACCAAACCATCATGAAACGATCATTCATCCTTTCGAGTATATATATAACTGCCTTTTTACCACTGGTACATATATTCTCGTATCTTACCTTTTCAGTACTTCGTTTGCGTAAGGAATGCCAGCAGTTTAAACCTTTTTCTCTTTTATTTGCATTCAGCATACAAATTTCATTTCCATCTTCCCGTTAAAAAACCATTCTGCCTACATTATCCTAATCAGGGATCATGTACCAGGCATTTAGTCGACTTTAGTAGTTCTGGATAGGGCAAGCAACCTCCTGTCCCACAATGCCGGATGGGGGTATTGCCGTCAGTGCACCTCACGGGGTGCACTGTAGGCATGACTAAAGTTTCTTTGCAGCGTCCTTTCGGCCCCGAGCTGCAACCTCTTTCATTCCTGTTGCTGTACCTCCATTCGATCTATCTTCCATCTTGCTACCCAGCCTCTCCTAACAATTATTTCATTGTGCATCTGCGAGGTTTTCCTCCTGTTACACCTGTCAAACATACTCTCAATTTCCATTCCAACACTGAATGTCCTCTAAGGTCCTCGTGCTTGGCCTTTGGCTTAAACTCTGTATTCCATTCCTTTCCCAAAATACTAACTGAAAATTAAGGGGCAATATCACGAACCACGTCTTCTGAGAAAGTGCTTAGAGAGATTGGACTGCCATAATGCTTAAGCATAAACACTTGAAAGACAAATACTATTAGAAGAAAAACTTGGCAGTTGTCTTTTAAAGAGAAATCAAAACATTGTTGTTGAAAGCTTTGCAATCACATCATATAACGAGTTACAACAAAATGTGGCAAATTGCAATGACTCATTTTGGCATTTTTGTGGGACTGCCTTTTAGTTAACCTTACTGATGTACTACAATAGAAGTCCCACTAACGTCTTCGGCTCTGCTCGCTTGTTTTGCCTTTCTTGCTTGTATGGGCATTTGCTTTTTATGGTGAAGTAAACAGGAAGAATGTGCCAAATTTGACTGGGCCGCTCAAAATTTTCATTTGCCTCTCGTTATTAATTTGTCAAGCTAAGATGTTGATAAGTAAACTTATGTGTAACGATCAACGAAATAGTGTGTGTATGTATGTGTATATATAAATTATATATATATATATATATATATATATATTATATATATATATAAGGTTTTTTTGCCACGAAAGCGAAAGAAAAATGAAAAGCGAGGCGCAGTGCCTGAGTAAATGGGTCGAACTAGACCGAGAGTGCTTGGTTATCTCGCTTTTCATTTTCCTTCGTGGCAAAACCTTTATTTATACATAGCATCACGTTTTATATACTTCGTGATCAAGTTATTCATATATATATATATATATATAAATATATATATATATATATATATATATATATATATATATATATATATATATATATAAAGGGTTTTTGCCACGAAAGAAAAATGAAAAGCGAGGCGCAGTGCCTGAGTAAAGGGTCGAACTAGACCGAGAGTGCTTGGTTATCTCGCTTTTCATTTTTCCTTCGTGGCAAAAACCTTTATTTATACATAGCATCACGTTTTATTATACTTCTTGATGTTTATCATGATCAATTATTCATATATATATATATATATATATATATATATATATTATATATATATATAATATAATATATATATATATATATATATATATATCACGTTTTGATATGTGTCCTTTAATTTTCTAACGTCTGATTTAGATAATATTTCAATTTGTTTAACTCTCTCTCTCTCTCTCTCTCTCTCTCTCTCTCTCTCTCTCTCTCTCTCACACACACACACACACACACACACACACGTGCGTGCGTTGGTATTGTTGCCTGCCTCTCTGCCCCGCTGTGATACTTTCCTCGCCTACTGTCTTTTGAAAATTCAAATGAAAATCACCCCCCCCCCACCCCCCCCCCCCTTAATCGTCACTCGTACAACCTGCCTTTATTACGAAATGAAATGTCCTAAAGTCCTCTCCGCAGATACTCACTGTTATTTATAATAAGGTTTCCTTATAGCAAGTAAGTAGAGGTTGCCTTGAGAACCTCCCATTTCTTGGTCGCCAAAAATTGCTGTAGTAAGGAGAAAGGAGGTGAGTGTAGGTTAGAAATGATGCTCAGCCAATTAGAGATTGTTCTCTCTCTCTCTCTCTCTCTCTCTCTCGTCTCTCTCTCTCGTCTCTCTCTCTCTTTATATATATATATATATATATATATATATATATATATGTATATAATATTGTATTTTTTATATATATATATATTGTGTGTGTGTATGCATACGTGTGTGTTTCTAAGCCCTTTTTCAGAATTTTATCGTGTGGCTGCAAATGGGAGCAGTATTTTCACAGCTGATTAAAAAGAAAACTACTATCTTCACCATCGAATTTTATCCACGTTTCTCAAGTTCTGAAGTAATTCCCAAACTCTTATAGATACCGATAAAATCGACGATGTCTGTGATAATGGACAGAAAAATAAAGTGCTACTTAACTACGCAGAAGGTGGAGAGGAACCGGAGAATTTAGGAAGCGTGCGCCCAGAACCCTTGCATTGTCACACATGGCCTGGAATGGCTAATCGCAGCGATCACACATCCGGACAGGCTACTCAGTCGACAGCCGTGCAATTAGGAGCTGATCTTCCACCGAGGACAATGCACCACGTGATTCACGAGCGCAATCTCGCTAGGCAACAGAGTGCAATAAAGCAAATTGGATTTCCATTCTCTTTCTTTTGTTATTTAACACATGTGCCTGCATGGGCAGGACATTTCACGGCAGTAATTGGGCTGTGAGATTCCACGACATTGATATTAGCGTTTGTTGTTCGGTCAAAAACACACTGTCTTCATTGAAGTCTTGCCAGCTGTAATCTCATGTTTATTACGTGCCAGTCAGTCAGTGCCTTTTCTGCATTCGGCCAGAAGACCCTATCTACTCCTTAACCACTTCTATCTGCTATTCCTGAATAGATGTGCGCATTAGCCCCTCCAATCTCTAAAGCTAAGCATGTCTTAGTTTACCCAGACCACTGAGCTGATTAACAGCTCTTCTAGTGCTGGCCCGAACGATTAGATATTTTAACGTGGCTAGGAACCAACTGGTTACCTAGCAACGGGACGTACAGCTTATTGTTGGATCCGAACCACATTAAATCGAGAAACTAATTTCTAATCACCAGAAAGAAATTCCTCCGATTCCGCGTAAGCAGAGTGGGGAATCGAACTCGGGACCACAGAATCGGTAGGCGAGCACGTAACCCACTCCTACAACGAGGAACC
>NC_087208.1:61301271-61306271 GCF_015104395.2 Macrobrachium nipponense | reverse complement strand
CTCTCTCTCTCTCTCTCTCTCTCTCTTCTTCTTCTCTCTTCTTATTCTTCTTCTTCTTCTTCTTCTTCTTCTATATCTGTACATTTAGGGCACAAACAAATCTTTTATAGAAAAAAAATTGCAATTAATTCGTATTTTGGGAATTTCAAATATATATTGTACTCAGGAATATTATATTTATGCTAATATTTTTTGTGTCCAATGATTTTTATGTAAAATACTTTTAATGGATATTTAGATATAAATCTATGTGTATATTACTTTAATCAGCAGAGGTTAAATTTTAAACAAACATTTTATGTATATTTTGGTCCAATGCACATTGTAAGAACACCCACTGTAATATTGTAGAATAAAGGTATATTATTATTATTATTATTATTATTATTATTATTATTATTATTATATTATTATTATTATTATTATTATATTCATCTACTCTCCAGCGATTACGACATAAGGAAATTTTTATTTAACTATAATCAAGTTTAAACACCGGAGTTATATTGATATGCAAATTGAAGGCGAATGTCATTAACACCACGGTTCATTGTGAGCGAGGCTCAGCTTCAAACGCACTGTGACCAAAACTACAGCCCCGGAATAAACATATCTGTGTGAGTGAGACTTGAATAATACGCGTTGTTTAGGTACAATTAGGGGAAGGATCTGGAAGAGATGACAGCAATACCCGAGTACTACTGTTGGGCGTTCGTGTGTCGTCCTTCATTTGTTGCGGGTTTCCGGGCTTGAAACCGCTGAATAGTTAGTTTGAACTGTCAAACGTGATTGAGAGAGACAGAGAGGGAGAGATAGAAACCGATTGAGTTCGGGGACTTATACTTCTTTGGGTTTTGTCTATACACACAGACACACACATATATATAGTTATATATGTGTGTGTGTATAATTTAAATAAATTCTTTTTTAAGAACACGATGCGTCTCAAGTTAAAAGGCCCATTAAAACACTCTGGTTTAGAGCTAAGGACTATATTTCGGTGGACTCACTTCCACCCTTATCAAGCTGTGAAACATAATATAGTCCTTAGCTTTAAACCAGAGTGTTTTAATGGACGCTTTATACTTGACAGATACATATATATATATTATATTATATTATATTATATATAATAATATATATATATATATATAATATATATATATAATGTGTGCGCTCGTGTGCATGTGTGTGTGTGTGTTTGTATTATTTTTCATTAATACACCATTGTCCATAATAGAGGATGGCTCTACAGATAGTCATGCCGTAACTTTTGATTCGCGGATAAAGCGCTGTTCAGACAGTTTCCTCAACATCAGCTGCTTCATACGTCCACACGGAAGCTCATTAGTAACCTGTCAAGCTGCCATCCATCGGAACCCTTGACACCAGTTACCCTCATCTTACTTTCATTCTCAAGCCATTCCTTATACCTTCTTTACTCCTCTGTCCAGCATTTTGTGACCTCTCCTCCTCCCTCTTGGCATTTCGGAATTATACACTCTTCTCACCAAGCTACAGTCCTCCATTCTTTCCACATGGCCAGATCATCTCAAAACCTGATCCATCATTGCACCTGCATTAACCTTTTCATGACTTGAATAGCTCTCCAGACACCACATATGCTACACAAACAGTTCATCCGAGCAACTTCCATTCTTTCACCTTCAGTAATAACATCCACTATTTTATCTTCGTCATGTCTGTGGACTCCCACTACCTACCTCGTTCGCACACAACTCTCTACTTTCTCCTATACTTTCCAACTCTTTCATTAACTTTCCTATCGTCTACTCTATCCCCAGTCACTCATTTTTCATCTGCTACAGTAGCCATTTCACGATCCATTCGCGACTCATTTCTTATCTGTCTTGCCTCACTCCATCCATGAAGTTGTTAAATTTTCATTCAGTCATGAATGCAGTACATTCTTTTACCGCCTTCATTGAGAGACTAAATCGTTATCGGCACTGGAGCATTGATGCCATATATCTGTAACGCACAGCTCTTCTGTGGGTTCCATCGTAAGTTATGTATCCATACATAATATATGCATGTATGTATGTATAATTTAATGTTACACGAACCTTTATAATGTGTATATATATATATATATATATATATATATATATATATATATATATATGTGTGTGTGTGTGTGTGTGTGTGTGTGTGTGTGTGTGTATGTTTATATATAATGTGTTATTTTACACCCAGTCTGTATAATTGCTTATTTCAGGAAGGTGTAGCGCAACTCACCCTCTACGCCCAATCATTTGTCCATTTCATGACTTGAGCAATTACTGTCCCTCAGTTCTTCATTTGAGCAGTATTTTCCTTGAGTACTGTAGATGCTTAACCATATCTGTCTTGCTTTCATAGATCGAACAGAAACATCGCTAGGAGGAACTCATCCATGTTTTCTGGAAGGTGGTTATTGAATTTAAGATGATTTTCATGGAAGGTAGAATTAGAAAGATAAAAAAATTAAATATATCATAGTTTAACCAGACCTCTGAGCTGCTTAACAGATCTCCTAGGGCTGACCTGGAGGATTAGATGTTTTTACGTGGCTGGGAACCAATTGGTCACGTAGCAACGGGACCTACCGCTTATTGTGGGATCCGAACCACATTATATCGAGAAATTAATTTCTATCGCCAGAAATAAATTACTCTGATTCCGCGTTGGCCCAGCCGAGAATCGAACTTCGGACCACCGTATTAGTAGCCGAGCGCGATAACCACTCGTCCAACGAGGAACGGTAGAATTAGAAACCAGTAATAGAAGACGACATCTACAAACTTATGGCAAAGAAATTGCTTTGAGCGCAGCTGGTCAACACCGTGTTTCAAGTGTCAGTGTCGGAGAAAAAGGAGGCAAGGTTAAAAACAAGGCAGTAAAGAAATGTCTAGTGTCCTGATTGCAGGATTTATCAAACGCCTTGAACTCTGCACCGAGAAACGCCATCGCAAGGAAACTTTGTATTTTGTTCTCTGAAGGAATTTTGTTGACTTAGCATTTGTTTGATAAAACTTTACGGTGCTCTATTTTACGAGCTTGGTTTGTCCTTACTGACAGTAAGGGCACCCAGCTTATCAGGGATCCGGTTCGGTTAAATGCCCCTTACATCTCCTTTTGAGTTGTAGTAACTCAACAGTCATCCCTATATTTTTTAAATATTGAATTTTGACTCAACAGCGGAAGCTTACAGATGCATTTAGCAACACACTAAAACACTTGATGTCAACTGCCAATATCAGTCACGTACAGAGAGAGTCTGATCTCTCTCTCTCTCTCTCTCTCTCTCTCTCTCTCTCTCTCTCTCTCTCTCTCTGCCCAAAAATAAATAATGTGCCCTGCAATGGAAGGGATTGCAAGTGCCATGTCAGTTCTTGCGCTCGGATGAATTATTGCCGAGTATTCGGGGACTGAGGAGCTGAATGGAGCCGACTGGAATGAGAGAGAAGAGAGAGAGAGAGAGAGAGAGAGATACTTGTCGTTTAATGTAAATACCCAAAGGCCTTTTATTGTATTGCTCTTTCCTTTTAGTTCTCTCTCGTCTTTGATCTGACGTGTCGTACCGGTGCTGGAGGTATTGATGTTTGTACGTGGAGTGATCACATGCGTCAAAGAAAAGCTGTGAGCTTTACTGAATTATTGTCGTCTATCTGCGGCGAAATTGAATTTTTCAAGTGTGACGTTATATCCGTTTCGAGAATTCGTCCTTGCGTAGAGTGCTATGAAACACTGTAGTCTTTGCCGTTTTCTTTGTGTGTGGATGAAAATTTATCAGTCATAGCGTTTTAGAAGATGTTGATTTTTCCTTTTTCCTCCTGTTATTGCCAGCACTTTAACAGTTGATGTTGCAGTCTACTTCTTAGTCTGTTACGGACACCTAGTTTTTTTTTATTCTTTGTTTTTTTAGTATTGTTTGGCTTGGTTCCTTTGACGTAACGTAGTAGTGGTAGCATTTATCCTGTTGCTTTGCTGGTATTAGTAATACAATGGAGGTAATTATTAGGTTACTGTATAATAACTTGAAATCTTTTTGCTTACTCAAGGAGTAAGCCTACAAACTACTTTGTTGTTGTTGTTGTTGTCGGGAGGGGTAGGAAAACCCTTTGTTAGACACTAAAAAGGTCTGAAAAGGGTGTTTCGCGTTGAGTTAAAGATGTAGGAATTGTAGGACAGGATATTTATGATTTATTTATGAGAGTCATAATGTAAAAAGGAATAATGTGCATGTGAAGCAGTACAGAACAATTATTTCTAATGAAATATAGCGTGTTTATTTGAATTTTCGCTAATGAAACAACACGCTATTTGACCATAGATTTTAGAACGCGTCCCGAGTAAGTTGGAGGTAGGATCATATGCCCTTTTTTTTTTTTTTTTAACTTCATGGTAGCTTAGGTGTTATATGTTATGTTTTGTATATGCATCATTGTATTTATTTGAAGTGCATCCGCTTAAGGTAACTGTTTTTAGCTTACATACTATTGTCCTGCAATGTCCGTCTCATTTATCACTTAGCGCCTCAACGGTGTGGTTGGTATGGTATTAACGTCTCACCTAGGTGGTCGCGGGTTTAATTCTCGGCCATTCCATTGAGGAGTGAGAGATGTGTATTTCTGGTGATAGAAGTTCACTCTCGACGTGATTCGGAAGTCACGTAAACCCACTGGTCCCGTTGCTGAATAACCACTGGTTCCATGCAACGTAAAAGCACCATACAACATTTATCTTCTTGCCCGAATTGGTAAGGATCTCCTTGGGTTTATGGAAACAAATTAAAGGGGTATTTAATGCTTTGTTTGTGGTTTCTCTTGTTATTGTATGTGGTTGTTCATGCAAGTACATCGTTGCGGCCTTATTACTTTGATATTACTTTTGAATTGTATAATAATTTTGTCGGATTGCCTAAATTATTCAGTTGCTTATATATATATATATATATATATATATATATATATATATATATATATATATATATATAT
>NC_087208.1:61288771-61296271 GCF_015104395.2 Macrobrachium nipponense | reverse complement strand
AATGGAAGCAGAGTACTTATCCCCCCATGGGATCTATTGATTATGCTCAAGATAAGCCTAAAACGCTCGCTCTCTCTCCTCTCTCCTCTCTCTCTCTCTCTCTCTCTCGTGTCTCTCTCTCTATCTCTCTCTCTCTCTCTCTCTCTCTCTCTCTTTTGTAGGCCTGACTATATGTTTCTCCTGTGATACCTTTTGAAACACTAGGCAATACCCTGACTATAACTGTTTTATTTCTCTGTATAATATATAGTACTTCTATCAGAACGCACGCACAATGGTATACACATCTTGCACACACACACACACACACACACATATATATATATATATATATTATATATATATATATATATATATATATATATATGTATATGCGTGTGTGTGTAGGGTATGTATGTAATGAATGTATGTATGTATGTATGTACGTGTATGTATGTATAATAGCTGACTGATCAACCTCTGTGGTATGGAATGAATAAATGATAAGGGTCAGTTCAATATTACATGTTATTTCTAAACGGATATATTAATATTTAACAATAAATTATCTACTGTTTGCAGGAAGTTAATATTGATATATATTTACAGTTGTCGACGATGGAATAGCATACCCACAAAAACGATTTACTATTGGTTTTAGTTTAACTAAGGTTAAGTAATAATAATAACAAGACTAAATATAATAAGAATAATAATAATAATCATAATAATAATAATAATATAATAATAATAATAATAATAAACAGTTGGATGAACGTTTAACTTCCAGTTAATAAAAGGAGAAAAGAATAATTGAGTGAAATTATTTTTCTATTTTCTCCCTGTATATACATTTGAACAAAATAAACAATATCCAAATTATTCAGAAAATTACAGTAGGAACTGTCTTAAGCTAAATGCAGTATTTTGTAACTGTTCATTCTGTGAAAATGTGATATAACAAGAAGAAAATGTAATCACAAATTTCAGTCAATGGGTCGTGTTCTATTAATAAAAGTACTCTGGGTAATGTTTTGAATGTCTTAATACATACGTTATTTGCAAAGATGTGTGCTTATGAACCGAGAGTGTTTTTATACTTACTTTTAAATACACAACAAACACAACATTAAATAAAAATACACAACAAACCCAACATTAAGTAAAAACTAAAATTTAGATAAGAACACGTCATTCATTTGTTTCGTGACACGGTGTACGTTAAATGCAGCACGAAAGGGCCCCTAATTGAGAAATGGACTGCGGAATACATATACATCGTAATTGCCGGAGGAGAAAACGAAAGCCGAGAAAATATATTTTCTAATTACTTGGTGCTTGTTGGAAAATATGCCTTCGAGGTCTAACCTCATTTCCAAGTGTGTCCCATTGGGATAGTTGTCTCATGAAGTGAGTTGAGGCGTTTTGCCTTCATATATATATATATATATATATATATATATATATATATATATATATATATATATATGATTTTTTATGTTATTTCTTCCCCTTATTGTTTTGTATCTGGTAGTTTATGTAAGCCTATAAAGTCCATGAGAATTTTGCTTACAAGGTTAATAGACAAGTTATGATTATCATCAAATTACTTGTATATATGTAAGCCTATAAAGTCAATGGGAATCTTGCTGACAAGGTTAATAGACAAGTTATGATTTTCATCGTCAAATTACTTGTATATATGTAAGCCTATAAAGTCAATGGGAATTTTGCTGACAAGGTTAATAGACCAGTTATGATCATCATCATCAAATTACTTTTATATATGTAAGCCTATAAAGTCCATGGAATTTTGCTTGCAAGGTTAACAGATAAGTTATGATTATCATCATCAAATTACTCGTATTGTCAGACTATCCAACTTACTTTTATGCAAAATATTTTGAAAAAGGTATTTTTATCATGACTGGTTATTTCGTTGGTCATTGATCACGTCAGATCATTATCATTCAACCTAAACATGGAATGATGTGGCGAAATCTTTTACGATTTTTCGAAACTTGAAAGCATTAATAAGGAAAAGTTAAAAGGCAACTAACTTGCAATGCCAAATTCACCGAACAGATGCCCATTCATGCGTTAAATTAAAAGGTTGGTCTGAGTTTTCCAGGTGGTTAGGAGACGTAGAGAGAATTTTTTTTTGCGGGGGGAGGGGGATGGGGAAGTGCGAGT
This sequence comes from Macrobrachium nipponense, assembly GCF_015104395.2. Lineage (NCBI taxonomy): Eukaryota > Metazoa > Arthropoda > Malacostraca > Decapoda > Palaemonidae > Macrobrachium > Macrobrachium nipponense. The sequence continues at coordinate 61,294,099 of NC_087208.1, read as the reverse complement.
TTGTTGGGTTGGTGAAAAGGAGAAACGTTTGAACAAGTATCCTGGACTAGACAGAAAATATTCGCTGTAGGGATAACTCGTCCTTCTTTTGACGAACTGGCGTCACCCATTTCTTTTCAAGTTCTGAGTTTTCCAACCTAAGTGATTCAGTGTTTGATAATCTTTAACATATGAAAATTGCAGCAGTGTATGTTGTCACATTTTCACACCAAATGTCCTCAGAAGATTAGCTAATGAGAAGCTCTGAATATCAAAATATATGAAGCCCATTTTCTCAGAATGGGGGAAAAATTGCCTATGCCAGTTCGTCAAACTGGTATCGAATTGTTGCTGTTTCTGCAATGGAGTGGATGTACTTCTAATGAAACCTTGAAGATTTGTTCAAAGGATTCACCCTTGATTCATCTGTGATCACTACCTTTTTACGGACGACAGTTTGCTGATAATGAAGGCCAAATGTAGACTTTGAGTTGTCCAGCTCAGGGTCAGCCTCTCTCGCTACTGGCCTCAACAAACAGTAAGTATAACGAAAGGAGGCACCTGGGGCTATTCATCAGGACGGTACATAACGTCTTAGAGTCGGGGCTTGCCGTCTCCACCCTTTCTCGTATCACTGACATATTACCAAAATTGTTAGAAAAAATTTTGTATGTTATGCCATCAGATTTTTCGAGATTTTAATGTGAATTTGTTGGCAAGTAAAGGCATAATTATTTTTCTTTTCCACTCCTATAAACTTGTTTTCCTTCCTGTTTAGGCGTGTGGAATATTTTTCCCCGGTTTTATCAATTTTATTTTTTCGTTTTGTACATGATTCTGGGAAGTTTGCGCTTAATTTTGCTTGTCGGTGATCAATTTTCCCCTTGAATTTACTTAAACATGCCTTTTAAAATTATGTATTTCCACGAGAGAGGTGTAGTAGTTTATTTTCCCTAATATTTCGTTGTGTTATTAAGTGACTATATATTATTCTTGGTTAGCTTTCATTCATATGGTCTGATTTTTATATTGACGACGTTTACTTCCAAGAATGCGTACTGTCTGTCTCCCTTTAGATAGAATAGTAGTTCAGTTGTCGTAATTCGGGCAGGATTTGTGTGCAGCTGTATACGCTTCATTTCTTTTTTTTTCCTTTTCCATTGTAGAAATAATGTTTTTGCGAGTCATTATAGAGTCTGGACATGGTAGGGTAGGACATATATTTATCATGCTAGGCTGTATATATACATATATAATGCTATGTACTATTGTATACGTGTGTATGCGCATTTGGCATAAAAGTCCCGTGCCTCCCATAACTCAGGCCGTGAGGCTTGTATCGTTATCTAAACATTTGTTCGCTGAAAACCAGGTGAGAAGAGTAGTACCATAAAGGTCATGGTCACATCATTGAAAAAGCTAAATTGTACGTCAGTGTGTAACTATTATCAAACCAAGTCAGTCTATCTTGATGTACTTGTTCTTTGTTAAATACAGCATTGTAAAAATCAATAAAATTTACACACACACACACACACACACACACACACACACACACACACACACATATATATATATATATGTGTGTGGTGTGTGTGTGTGTGTGTATGTATGTGTGATGTGAATATATTATACACAGCACAACATTGATTCTCTATTATGAAATCAAAGAAGCCCTTCATGTGTGTAATGAAGAAAGAAGCGAGACCTAGATTTAATCCATCCAGTTATGAAATATGTGAATGGGTGGCAGTGGAGGGAAGAGGAAAAAACAAAAAAAAAAGTCACTGAATAAAGAATAAAGGCGAAAGTGATTCCTTCTTTTATTCATTGACGTCCGATCGAAATTTCTTTTTTCCCTCCATTAAATGGAACACGGGATAGGATTTTTCCGCTGAATAAAAGATGAATCGGGAATGTCTATTCATAAAATAGGGACGAAAGGTCCCGTGATTTTCTTGTTTAATGGAATTCGCTCTCTCTCTCTCTCTCCTCTCTCTCCTCTCTCCTCTTCTCTCTCTCCTCTCATCTCTCTCTCTCCTCTCTGTTATATATATACATATGTGTGTGTGTTATATTAATATATATATATTATATATATATTTATTATAATATATATATATATATATATATATATTCGTTTGTTTCACGTTATTAACTGTAATTTTATAGCTCTCAATTTAATGTAGATTTTAATATTTGAATTTTTAAATACCCATTCTCTTCTCTCTCTCTCTCTTCTCTCTCTCTCTCCATCTCTCTCTCTCATCTCTCTCTCTCTCTCTGTATATATACGTTTGTTTCACGTTATTAACTGCAATTTTATAGTTCTTAATTTAATGTAGATTTTAATATTTGAATTTTCAAATGCCCATTTTTCGATTTTTAAAAATTTTTGCATAAAAATATTGTTTTCATTATTCCTTTTTTAAGATGGAATTCACAACAAAAACCCTTCTTTTATAATAATTATTTTGGACAGCATGGTCCACAAATATAATTTAAATATATTTGTTTCATATGACCCGGTATGGGCTCATGTTTATTTGGAGTCATGTTAAATATCCACAGTGGATATCATTGCACCGCTTCGTGATTGGTTGAATCAAACGCTAAGTGCCCACCATTGGTTACAGTGATATCGGCTGTCTATTTTACTTTAGACAAAAATGAAATTATAGCTAGGCAAGTTTGTTTTGGCTCAATAAAGAAGAACGCGTTAAAAAAAATATCCCATTTTTATATTAATGGAAAATAAAATCATTTCTGAGATACGGAAGTGTCGAATACCTGATCTTGAAATCGAGACTGAGAGTGATTGAAGCTTTATGTATGTTATACACCCAAGGGACAGTGTGAATCCAGCAATTTGCATATCGCTCAGAACTCGGTCTTTCATACTTCCATCGTTATTTCATGCCAAGCATTTTCTTTCCATTTCTTAGAATTTGTGTCTCAGATCATTATAGATTTTCGTTGCCTATAGTGACGTTCTTCAAATTTGCAAGAGAAATTCTTCATTATCTGTTTCCTTTATTTCGACATCTCTTTCCTAAACTGTCTTCTTTTCTTGGAGACGTGTTTTTTTTTCGTCACTCGGCAAAGTTGGTTTGTTCCGTTTCTTTTCCTTTTCATAGCTTCCTTAAGCAATTCCTTTTATTTCGTAGAGATGTTTAATTAAGATAAAGATATTGCGAAATGGAGATAAATCACAGTAAACGAATATGTTTAGTTTTTCGGCTCTCTCTCTCTCTCTCTCTCTCTCTCTCTCTCTCTCTCTCTCTCTCTCTCTCTCTCACGTAACTAAAGAATGAACATCGCTATTTGATGTCCTTTAATTTTTGTATTCCCTAACACTAACATTTGAGAGGACCAACTCTCTCTCTCTCTCTTCTCTCTCTCTCTCTCTCTCTCTCTCTCTCTCTCTCTCTCTCTCCTTTGCAGGGGTGATCTATTATGGGAATGCACTACCATACCAATTTCGGTTGCCTTTGACTAAAATGCTATGTGCAAATGAAAATTTATTTTTATGTAGTGGAGTAAATCGAAAATCCCTTTTTGTCAAAGGTAGGAATTCATGTGGGTCTTTTTGAATAATTTTTTTTTTTCAATGCCGCGTTGTTATTTTTAACCATTAGCTTTGTTTCTGTAAAGAAGTGTTTCATATTTTTGCGTGACTTGCTCGACTTATGTCTATGCTTAAACTATCATTGCATCTGCACAGTATCATAATCCTTCTTGCCACTAATATAATCGGAAAAACTGGCATTTAGTTAAGAGTATCAGGTTTCATGATAAGTATAGACCACTGAGAGGCATACTGTTCATTCGCATTGCATTTGCTATAATTGTAATTTTTCGTTTTAAGGGTGCCATCTTCAACAAGATATATATCTTTATTTTATGGGATAATATCACCATCCAGGCATCAGAAAGTTTCTAAACAACTCGATCGAAAAACAGCGAGCTATTTTGACGCTTTATCGACGGAAATTGATAATAACGTGATATAAACTTGACGTAGAAATAATAGGAGGGTTAGTATATTATTACTATTAGAGAAATTGTAAGATGAGCGTAGCAGTGACCGTATGTGAAATCATTAGGGCGCAATATGTAGAAATGCTAAGGCCATTTATTAAACGCTTACATTTTTAATGTAACTTAATGTTCAACAAAGAAAGTCCAGGACGATGGTCAAACCTCAATGGTACTTGATCATGGCATAAGTCTATATATTCTCCCATAGCTGTCCCATTCTTTAGCTGTTTTGGTTTATTTTATCGCAGAAGCAGGAAGTTCCATTTGCAGGTGGACTGATACTAACAGGTTTCTATAGATCTCACTTACGCATGCTCGTCGAAGGCCACATTTTAATGTTCTGATTAAAGGGATGGACAACGACCACCATTCGATTCTAGTGAAGTGACCAGTTGCGCACACACTGTGAGGAACACTAATTGATGGAGACGTTCATTTATGCGTATGCACTCCGTATTTTTGTCCACTATTTTAGTGCATCTGGGCTCTTGGTGTCTCGTTCTTGCAGCATGGTTGGTGTTATTTGAAAGCAATTTCCACTTCAATGGTATATTTTGAGGTTTTACGAATGGCTTCATCTTAAGATTTCGTTTTTAACTAACTGTTTATGGTACATTATAGAATTTTCTAGTCGTAAGCTTAAGTCTTAAGCATGTACAGGCAACCTTTGCATAATTAAGGCTATTTTCGATATGTTATATGTAAGTGTATGTATGCGTGTGAAATGTGTATACATTATATTATTATATTATATTATATTTATTATATTATAATTATATATATATACATATGTATATATATATATATATATATATATATATATATATATATATATATATATTATATATGTGTGTGTGTGTGTGTGTGTGTGTGTGTGTGTGTGTGTGTGTGTCAGAGTGTAATAGCAATTTGTGTTTTTCGGTAACTTAGCCCTTTAATAAAGCACTTGGGTCAAGTTCAAAGGTCAAGGCTCCAATCCCAGCTGGTGCAGCTCACCTGTCACCTCAGCTGGGAAAGGTTTCCAGCGTCAGTTGGGGTCAAGAAAAGACGAGGGGCTGGAAAGCTCAATACCTAGAGTCCTACAGAGAACTAGGAGGCTCCCTTCCCCTCTTCTGACTCCTCCCCTCGAAAGGGGGTAAAGGGGGTAAAAAGTTACATGGTAGAACGTGGCAAGTATTAACTGATAATCTATTTATGTTAAACTCCGAAAGCAAAGAGACTACAGATAGATATTGTCTTTTATTATTTATATATATGTAAATATACCGGATACTAATATTTATATATATATAATATAGATTAATATTA
>NC_087208.1:61278771-61281271 GCF_015104395.2 Macrobrachium nipponense | reverse complement strand
AGAGAACAAATGGAACAGCATAGCAACAATTTTCATCTTCACAGTCTTAATCATGTGAATAAGAGGAGAAATAGATAGATAGTGGTGTGTGTGTGTGTGTGTGTGTGTGTGTGTGTGTGTGAGAGAGAGAGAGAGAGAGAGAGAGAGAGAGAGAGAGAGAGAGAGAGAGAGAGAGATCACGAATGCCCATTATAGCTGAAGGCTGTCGAAGCAAGACTGATTTCGTTTACGTTCAATAAATGCTCTAAAAATCATTTAGTTTTCAATGTAGGTCTTATGGTAAGAGTTTTCTTGTCAATAAAATGGGATTATTTATTATTTCCCGCCGTATAATCCTCAGTAGTCATCACGATATACGTCAGTCAGAACGTTTTGCACTTTCCAATCTTACTATAATGGGCGTTATGTCTGCCTGTCCGTCTGTCATTCAATCACGGACAAACGGCTGGTCCGATGGACATGCAACTTGGCAGGGTTATAGTGGTGACCCCTAAGATGGTTTATAATGGGGTTTCATCCTACCTTCGCCCCCTATTCAAAGGGGGTGGGGGTGAGAAGGTAATCCCTGAAACGGAGCTTGTGCAACGAACACCCGGAAGGAGAAAGGTCTCGTGTTGGATTGCTTGGGAAGTTGCGAAACGGCCTTGCAACATTGCGCGAATCATAATTGCCCTTGCTCAAACCTGACCCAGGCATTTAGCATCGAGAACAGAACAATAATATCACGTGTCGGGATCTATTGCTACGTATTCAATAGCGCTATCATGAATTAAATATAAGTTTGCATGTGCGAAAATAGGTTGAAGTATAGTAAGTGTTTTTCATGGATCAATAAACGTTGAAATATTGTGCTTTTTTTCGATGCACGTTGTGCTTTCAAACTTTATGACCGTACTTCGGCTTTACAGCCTGGCGTTAAGGAAGAACATGATAGCGAAATAAACACTTTATGGCTCGGTCTTTAACAAAGAGAGGGATGAAACTGCAATTTTCATTTCTTGCTGCATTTCAGTAAACCTTACGATCAAGTTCTCTCTCTCTCTCTCTCCTCTCTCTCTCTCTCTCTCACCTCTCTCTCTCTCTCTCTCTCTCTCCACAGCATGTAAAACATGAAAAACAACTGAGACGAGCGTTGTAATATGCACAGTGTAGTCTTTCTTTCTAAGTATCATTACACCTCTTTCATTTCCCTTCCTCCGTAGGGTGTTAGTACCGTCAGTGCACCTCATGCGGTGGACTGTAGACATTACTTATGGTTCTTCGCAGCGTGCCCTTGGCCCCTAGCTGCAACCCCATTCGTTCCTTTTACTGTGCCTCCTTTCATATTTTCTCTCTTCCATCTTACTTTCCACCCTCCCCGAACAATTGATTCATAGTGCAACTGCTTTGAGGTATTCTTCCTTTTTCACCTTTCAAACCTTTTTAATGTTAATTTCCGATTCAGCGCTGAATGCCCTCATAGGTTCCAGCGCTGTCCTTTGGCCTAAATTTTACATTCTATTCAACGCTTTTACTATGACAGATATTTTTAAAGGTGTCAGTTTATATGTCCTTTTAGAAAAACAAGTTTATTTGTGTGTCCTCGAAATCCATGTTTACGTCAGACATTATCTTACGCCCCTGGTCCCATGACACGCAGAACGAAGACGAATCCTTGGATAGTACGGTCGTCGGGGTAATGAACTCTTGACATTTGTGTACGGGATGATCTATTGTGCCGTTGATGAATTCAGACGTCGCTGCTTCGCATTCTTCTGCTAAGCTTATTGTAAGGTTTTTGCTTTTTGATGATATAGCGTATAGTATATATATATATATTTTATATATATATATATATATATATAGATATATATATAACTATATATATATATATATATTATATATATGTGTGTGTGTGTGTGTGTGTGTGTGTGTGTGTGTGTGTGTGTATATATTATATGTATATATATATATATATATATATATATATATATATATATATATATATATATATATACACACACACACACACACACACACATACGTAAATGTCTTTAAGATATGAAAGACAAACACTATTGGAGCTGTCGAGTAGACCATTCATAGGCCAAAGATCATGATATTTATATTCCCATAGAGAAGCGCTGTGAAGTACGGAAAGGCTTTTTTTTTCTCTCATTTTTCTCTCTAGTCAGTGTGGGTTCCTGTTTCAAGTTCAGGATTACGTGTGATAGGAGAGCTAAGCATCCTGGCTCCCAGTTACTTCCAGTGGAATTATTACGGGCTGCTCTGTGAGCAAGAGCACGTGCTGGCATAAGGCCAGCTTAATAAAAAACAACAACATGTGCAATTGGCCTGAGAGTCTCCGCCGCTGTTTGTTAATGCTCGAGTTATTTCACGTTCACGGTGGCGTGATCGGTACGGTCTTGGCCTGCCACCTCGGTGACCACGAGTTCGATTCTCGGGCATTCCACTGAGGGGTTAGAGATGTGTATTTCTGGTGATAGAAGTTCACTCTCGG
>NC_087208.1:61256271-61271271 GCF_015104395.2 Macrobrachium nipponense | reverse complement strand
GATGTCTTTGACTGTATGCATATGGGTGTTAGACTCGCTTTACATACAATGAAAGTACGACTGTGTAAGGTGATTTAAATGCAAGTAGTTGATGGGAAAAAGAGTCTGACTGTATGCATATGGGTGTTAGACTCGCTTTACATACAATGAAAGTACGACTGTGTAAGGTGATTTAAATGCAAAAGTAGTTGACTGGGAAAAAGATGTCTTTGACTGTAGGCATATGGGGTCCTACCAGTGAATGAGTCTTATAGAAATGTGTATGCAAAGAGGCTTGATTGCTAGAGAGAGAAGATTTCTATGGAGGAATATTCATGGTATGTTTGTGTCTGTTAATGAATCTATGGAAGCCAAGGTGGGACCGTATGGTTGGATCGTTGAGCCAACTCTCCTTAATGGAAGTGAAGTGAATCGAGTGAAAAGGGTTATATATAGATGTTGTGATGAACTGTTTTTCTAGTATATTTGGTATAATAGGAATTGAAATGATGAGGAATGTTGAGATTAATGGATGTCGTAGAAATGATAGTTTGCTTGAAGGAATAAATCAGTGTTATGAGATGGTTTGGCCATATGAATGGGGGAGCGATAATTTGTTGGGTAGAGAATATAATTCAGAAGAATTCGGAGGAAGGAGACGAAGAAAACTTAGAAAGGACGGGACATGGGATGTGAATGACCGCATTTTAAACAGAAAGGAACATTTTAGTGTAGGAGTCGATGTTTACTTGATGAGACATCGTTGTAGATACCTGAAGTGGCTAATGTTGCTGCCGTTTTGTGCACAAGGATTTCATCCACGATTCAGCAGTTAAAAGATGAAACTGTCAGTAACCGTTGCGCTGTGTTTTCTGTGGACCACCACCGTGTATGCTAGACGTGTCGCAGTAAAAAAAACATGAAACTGTGAATATACATTTATTTAGCCTGTTGTTTGTTAATGATAAATATATATTCTTTTTGATATATTAATTTCTATTATTCTTGGTTTGGAATAAAACGAAATCTCTTTCATACCAAAATATTTTAAACGTTGGATACTAATAACATTAATTTAGAAATAATTGTGACAACAAGAGAATAATAATAAAATAATAATAATTAATAATAATAATAATAATAATAATAATAATAATAATAATAAAATAATAATAATAATGTCAACGGAGATGGATGAGGGCAAATGTGCAGTATTCGAGGAAAACAGGAAAATTAATTATGCTGTCATTCAAGAATAATAGGACGAGAGGATTAGGAACCGATTCCAAAGGGAACCTGGAAATGAGGTCCACCATTAGGATTCCTGGAATTGGAGTTCTTGAGAATCCTCGGGAAAAGCCTGATGTTTTTGTTATGGGAATTCTGGATTTGAAAATCCGCTAGGAATCTGAACTTGAGAGAGACTGGAGTCATTGTTGACAAACCGGTTGTTTATTTCATGGTTTTCCCCTTTTAGACTAATTATTATCATTATTATTGGTATTAATAATTATTTATTATTGTAGTTTATGTGTGTACACATAATATATATATATATATATATATATATATATATATATATATATATATATATATATATATATGTATATATAATATTTGCTTGTACATAATATATGTGTCTGTGTTTGTGTTTATATAAATCTTTTTTTTTTCTAAATACAGGAAGTATCCTTGTTTGTAATTTACAGTGAGGTAAACAGCATTCTGTTTGCGTGTTACATTTTACTTTTCACAGCCATTTTGCAAGTATATATATATATATATATATATATATATATATATATATAATATATATATTATATTATATAATATATATATATATATATATATTAATATATATATATATATATATATATATATATTATATATATATATATATTATATATAATTTGATGTGTCCTAGCAAAGGAAAAAGTTCTCTCTTACGATATTTTATTTTTATTTAGTTCTTTATTTCTCCTATTAGTGTTTGACCATTCGAAACTGTTGGTTTTTTGTTTTTTCTTCAGAAATTATGTGAACATGGCAAAAGATAAAATGACGACCCATATTTTTCCATTATCTTACACGATAGAATAAAAATAGACGAAGATAATAAAAAGGTTTTTTTCCTTTTTTTTGTGGGGGAGCATTTTTTCTTTCGTTGAACTACCCCATCGATTTTAGATGAAAGGTTTGTTTACCCCAATTATTTTCTATTTTTGCGTTTCTTCAGCTTCTTTTTGATACCCCTTCCTTTTGTTAAATTCTTTTGGGATTATATTTTTAGCTGATTGTTGTCTGAAACTCCTCTCTCATTTGTTAATATTCTTTTTTTTTATTATTGCGTCGATTTCTGAGTATTGTCTAAACACCGTGTGTATTTTCAATCTTTTAAATTATGTGTTTTCGCTTAATCGGTGGGTAAGCATACAAACTGCTTCTTTGTTGTTTTTGTTGTTGTTGGGCGGGTAGGGAAGCCCAACGGAAGAGCCTAAAAATGTCTGAAAAAGGTGTTTCGCTTTGAGATAAAGATACAGGAATTTTATGATAGGGTATTTATGACTTATTTATTAGAATGAAAGTGTAAAAGATAAATAATGTGCATTTTTAACAGTACAGAAAAATTATTTATAATAAAATGAAGCGTATTTATTTTGTTTCTCTTTGGTGAAACAAGGCTCTATTTGTAATTTATGTGGTGTACTGAATTTACGTTATGTATCTGTTAAATTATTTTGCGTTTCCACTTATGTTTGAGAATATATGAACGTGTTTAATTTGTGTCTTTTTTTTATTTGATCCTTGATGATAGTATAAGTAGTGCTAAGTATGAGTATTAATTACGAAGAACATTTCACACTAAGGTAGGAATATAATGTTTACAACTTATGCGTGAGGGGGAAAATCTTGCACGCGTCCCGAGTAAGCTGATGGTCGCATCACGCCTTGTTTATTTTAATTTCGAGTTCATTAGTAAACAAGAGAAGCGCATATCAGTTCCTGGAAAGTCGTGAATTGTATTATGTTCTCTCATGAAAATTCGAATAATTTTTATTTTATCTATTTTGTTGTTAATTATATTTCATTTACTGTCACATTTCAGTGATCCATTTGCCAGCATTTGCGATGACTGTTTAAAGAAGTCGGTCAGTCAGAAGTAGATAATACATGTAGGATAGATGAATGATTTTCATAAAAAAAAAAAGAATCTCTAGGAATTTAAACTTCCCTCCTTTCTTCGTTATAATTCTCTCTCTCTCTCTCTCTCTCTCTCTCTCTCTCTTTCTTCTCAAGAGGCAAAAACTTTTTCTCACTCTCTCTCTCTCTCTCTCTCGCTCTCTCTTCTCTTTATTCCTCTCCTTCTTCTTGTATTCTTCGTCTCCAAGAGGCAACACTTATCCTTCATTCTTCTCGCTCTATCTCTCTCTCTCTCTCTCTCTCTCTTCTGCTTCTTCTTCTCTTTCTTCCTCATTATCTTCACTTCTCTTCATCTCTCTCTCTCTCTCTCTCTCTCTTCTCTTCTTCTTCTCTTCTTCTTCTTCTTCCTCAAGAGGCAACACTTATCTCTCTCTCTCTCTCTCTCTCTCTCTCTCTCTTATTCTTCTTCCTCTTGAGGCAACACACACTCTCTCTCTCTCTCTCTCTCTCTCTCTCTCCTCTCTCTCTCTCTCTCTCTATTCTTCTTCAAGGGGCAACACTTATCTGCCATTGATTGCAATGATTTGTCTGACTATTGTTTCAACCATTAAAAGGGAAAATGGCCAAACGTCATGGTGTCTGTTACAATGACTGTACCTCCAAGTCCACCTCGTCCCCCCCTCCCCCCACCCCCTACATTCCTCACCCTTATACCACCCTCACCCCAGTTTCCCCGACCCCAGTCCTCAATTCACATTGGACGTAGCTCTTTCATTCCCCGCCAGTTGGTGATAAAAGGAACGGCAGAAAACGGAGAAAGCAAATTGGCGTGGTATTGGACTTCCCATTTTCCTTTCTGCCGTAAATGGGGTTTTATTTATCCTAATAATTTTTAAGCTGCCAGGTCTGTGGTTTATTTATTTTCGTTTTGTTTAAGAGAATATAATGCTTTTATGGTTGGTTTTTTTATTTGCTTTTCCGGCTGGTTTTTGTTTCTCGTAATGATTAAAAAAAAAAATTTCCCTTTTTTGTTATAATCCTTTGGTGTTTGAGACTTTTTTATGAAACGACAGATTTTTTAATTATATGTTGAATATCCCATTACATGCACAAATGATCTCTACACGCACACAAACATACACACACACACACACACACACACGCATATATATATATATATATATATATATATATATATATATATATATATATATATATATATATATATATATATATATACATATATAAGTACATATATTATGTATATATAAACAACCATATTTAATTCAATTTGTGTTGAGGCAGAGAGTAGGAATTAATAACCTTAGATGTAAAAGTAGTTTTACAAGGTGAGGGACGAATGAAAACATCAAGCTTCAGTAATAGAGCCGAAAAGCCACGACTTTCCGATAGAATAAAATACAACAAATTTCAGAGCCAGATATATATATATATATATATATATATAATATATATATATATATATATATATATATATAGAGCAATACGTACTGTCTGATTTCCTTATAACAACTGAATCCTATCGCCCAATACGTCGATGAACGTGAGTGGCCTGCAATATTATCGTTCACAAAAGAGGAAGTTGGTATTTTTACACCTGTCCATGTGTCAGGGAAGTCCTACTCGGGTCAAGGTAAAAATAGCAACTTCATCTGTCGTGTCGGTCTAAAAACAACCACCTACCTACCTTTCCAGTAGCTATTTTTACTCCAGGATCGAGTTCATAGTAGCCACGTTCTTAAAAAATCTCCAAGGGAAGGTGGGATTAAGAAATGATGAGACCCCATTGCTTGGAGCCACAGTATTTGAGTTACTTAGCAGGTGAATAATGAGGAGTTCGATGAAATGGAAAAGGAAAGGAAAGGAGATGATTTGTGGAGGACTGAGTCGTCATTAACAAAAAAAAAGAAAAAAAAATAGTGTCGACAATACAGCCACGTTTTCAGTGCTTCTGTTTTACCATAATTTAACAAAGGTCAACTTACAGTGACAGATTTTTGTTGCGGCATACACCAAGCGTTTCCACTCACTGGGTATGACTTGAGTCTGACCTTATTAGGATGAGAGAGAGAGAGAGAGAGAGAGAGAGAGAGAGAGAGAGAGAGAGAGAGAGAGAGAGAGAGAGAGAGTTTTCTTCTGAAAATGTCAGCTTGAAAAGGATTATACCAAGACAGTAGTGTGCGTGTAAACTAACGCTCCTTGTATGTCGATTTGTCTATATTCATAGACTATCATTAGACGTATATATATATATATATATATATATATATATATGTATATAGATATATATATATATATATATATCTATATATCATATATATACTTATATATATATATAACATAATATAATATATATAATTAATATATATATATATATATAATATACTACTACATATAATATATATATACTATATAGCTATAGTATAATATGTATATATATATATACATAATATATATATATATATATATATATATATATATATTATGATATATAATATTATATTACATATATATATGTATATATTATTATATATAAATATATTACTATATATGTATGTCATAATACTATACATATGTAATACTATATATATAACTGTATATATATAACATACATACATACATACAATACATACATACATACATACATACATATCAATACATACATACATACATATATTCCATGATAAACTGGTCTAGTAAACCTTTTGCCCGCAACGGAAAATTCAGCCACATTTCAAACCAGACAACGTCAATTCAAACAAGTATTCAATTTTCCTACAACGAGCCTCTCTCAATAAAGTGAAGATTCTCGTACTGTCTTAATAATCCAGTCTTTCAATGATAAGTTTCTCCAAGCTAAAATCTTCATGTCTTCAAAACGAGGAGGGATTATCACCTTGACATAAATGCACCTGTCAAACGTCACTTCGTACTCTTGCTCAACGCTTATATTTCTCCTCGCAGACCCAGCTCGTTGAGAAGAGCTCTTTACTTCATAAAAGCTGCTTTCTCGCCAGCAACGTTAAAACTACGCCCAAGAATGCTGTGGTCTTCACACACCAAATTCGAAAAATGTGAGGGCAATATCGTATTACTCAGGCATCTCAAGTAGCTTAAAAGGCTGCGGATAACTTCACTGGTCTCTTTTCTTTTTTAAACATAACGAGAAGAAACTGATGCTTTGGCATTACTATGTCTGAGTTATTTTTTTTTATACATAACCCTAAAAAGACAATGCTTTTGCAATATTAAGCTTGATTGTTTTTTTTCGGGTACAACGTTAAATAGCTCACTCACACACATACATACATACATACATACATTACATACATACACACACACACACACACACACATATATATATATATTAATATATATATATGTATATAATATATATATATATATATATATATATTTAATAAGACAGTAGGAAAATTGAATACTTGTTTGAATTGACGTTGTCTGGTTTGAAATGTGGCTGAATTTTCCGTTGCGGGCAAAAGGTTTACTAGACCAGTTTATCATGGAATTTATTTTCATTAATGATAATGATAGAAATAATATTTTCATTAATTGTAGAAATGATATTACACATTTTTGTGATTTCTCGTTGATACGATTATTTAAAAAAAAGTTTTACTAGACCAGTTTATCATGGAATGTTTTTTCATTAATGATAATGATAAAAATAATATTTTCATTAATTGTTATAATGATATAACACATTGGGTGATTTCTCGTTGATACGATTATTTTGAAGAAAAAAAAAATGTGGTGGCATTTAGTGATTATGCTGTGGCGCAGAGTTATAAAAAAATTACTTTTTCTTTTACTCTATTGTCAATATATTGATTTATTTTTTTATCATTTTATAATGTGATTTAGTCTTGTTAGGCTGATTTCATTCAAAGTAATCATGGATGAAGTTTATTTTATGGGTACTTTTTTCGGTAGTATACTTTGACTAAGGGTAACATTCGGTGGAAAATGTTTGTGGCAAGGGATTTCTTTTTTACTGGCCAGATAAATGTACTGTACTTTTCATGATGATTTGTAAGTGTGGTCTCCTTAGAGATTAGGTTTATTGCTGTTTGAATTACAAACGAAATTCGAGGAGACTTGAAGTGACCGTGAACCACTCTGAGCCCTTGCTTCTTCAGGTTTGTATGGCTCAGGAATTCCAGAAAAAAAGTCTAAGAAAGTACTCTCTCTCTCTCTCTCTCTCTCTCTCTCTCTCTCTCTCTCTCTCTCTCTCTCTCTGTTTCGTGGACTCTTTCAACAATGTATATCCTGCGTAATTTTCCATGAAGTCACGGTTTATGTGAGTCTTCTAGAGTAGTAAGTTTACCTCTGAGTTAATGCGTGTACACCAGTCCAGTATTTTCTTATTATTAAGTTGGTCCTTTTAGCACAGTGACAAAATCATTACCGCCTCCACCAAGGAGCGTAAGAAGAGGTTTTTATCCGTGAATGAATGTGTTAAGAATGGTAAATAGAATTTAATGAATCTTGTAAGATGTAGTCTTGAGAGGATCAAGACCTTCCTCTCAAGATTATTAACTTTTGCGTGTCCCTTCGGCCCCTAGATACAATCCCCTTCATTCCTTTTACTGTACCTCCATTTACATTCTCTCTTCCATCTTGCTGTCCACCCTCTCCTAACAATTATTTCGCAGTGCAACTACGAGGTTTTCCTCCTGTTACACCTTTCAACCCTTCTTACTGTCAGTTTCCCTTTCAGTGCTGAATGACCTCACAGGTCGCAGTGCTTGGCCTTTGAATTCTATATTCCATTAACTTTTGTGAGATATATAAGCCAACGGTTAAAGGTCAAGGTGTAACTCTCTCATAACAGGTTATTTATGTGCCAAGGTCACAAATATTGATATTGAAAAGTGTACTGGTAATTTCCCTAGTAGTCAAGTTTATATATAATGGCTCATATGGATACGATTTCGCTTACTGTTGAGTGACTTTGGTGGGGATACCTATACAACTGAGTGCGCTTTTATGGCCACGTTTTTGTGAGGTATTATTTCTATAATACTTCAGCCAGATGACCCTTGGAAGGTTGACTTATGTAACAAATTCCCCTTTCATCTTCTGCTTCTACCTCTTAATGTTATTTTCCATAAGGTTTGTAAAAGCAGCTTTTTTATGTTCATGATTCCAGCAGTTAATGAACGGGAGAATTCCTGTCCGTAATGCCTATTCATGAAGTGTAAATGCACTTCGTTAAAGCGAACAATTATGGCCAGGGAATGACAGACTTTTTTTTTTTCCATCTGTGAAAGATCGATCAGATTTGACTAATTAAACATTTCAATTTGGTTTTCTTCCTTTACTTGAATTAATTGGATGATCTGGGTGTAATTTGGGATCGCGTTAATTAAGTAATTACAGCTGATGTACCGTTGCTGATTATGCAGCGAAGCAGTCCTGGAAATGGAAACCAATTTTTTTTTTTTTTTTTTTTTTTTTTTTTTTTTTTTTTTTTTGCAGTTTATTCGGTTTTGATTTTCGCTTACTCGGGGAGTAAGCCTACAAACTACTTTGTTGTTATTGCTGTTCTTCTTGCTCTTGTTGTGTGGGTAGGAAAGCCCTATGGAAAAGCCTAAAAAGGTCTGAGAAAGGTGTTTTGCCTTCAGCTAAAAATACAGTAATTTTAGGATAGGATATTTATGATTTGTTTATTAGAATGAAAATGTAAAGAATAAATAACGTACATGTCAAACAGTACAGAACAATTATTTGTAATAAAATATAGCGCATTTATTTTAGTTTTCGGTGGTGAAAGAATGCACTACTTGACCGTAGATTTTAGCGCACGTTCCGAGTAAGCTGGAGGTCAGATCACGCCTCGTTGTTTCCTTTCTGCAATATTTGGATGGTCATTTGTTTTTTATGGGACTTCATGTTGATCTTTTTGGGACCGCCATACCGCTGTTGTTTAATTTATTGGACTTGATTAATTGCATCATTTAGGGTTGCGCGTTATTACAGTTATACATTCATTCATTACAATAGTCAATCATTATGTTATTTATGAAGTACTATTAATTTGTTTTCTTTTTTTTGGCACGTACATCAATTTTCTTTCCGCCATCATACCGTTATCTTTTGGTTTAATAAGTAAAAGAATTTTCTCTTGACGAGAACATTAAAATGCTATACTTGCCGTTCTGTTGTCAATTCGTCGTTGTATTTCTTTTGTAACTTTGATACCCTGAATTTTGTATAGGTTTATCTTCCGTCGTTTCGTGTTCGAAGTATCGTATCAAATTCATTAACCTGTCGTTTGATATTGCATTGATATATTATTGTTGTTATTTACCTTGCAGTATATACCTTTAACCTATTTTACATTTGTTCCTTTTTTTGTATAAACCCTTCTTCTTCTTCTTCTTCTTCTTCTTCTTCTTATTCTTTCTTTATTCTTCTTCTTATTAGTTATTATTATTATTTTATTATTATTATTATTATTATTTTATTATTATTATTATTATTAGTTCATTATATTATTATTTAGCATTTAATCCTTGGTCGTAATATTCTTGAGACTCCATTTCCACGTCGCCCATTTCATATCCGTATAATTTTTTTCTTTCTTAGCAGTAAACTTCCATCAAACATAGTAGTTCATTATTCTAAAAGCAATGTCTTTTTTTCTTTGCAGTGACACTCTCCGATAGCTAATGCATCCACTGTACCAGCCGATAAAGGTAAGTAACAAAGTGAAACAATGGTACTTTCTCTGTCTAACTCAGTCATGCATTATGTACCCGTATGTATTTGTTTGCATGCTATTGCAAGACTAATTGTGTGTGTGTGTGTGTGTGTGTGTGTGTGTGTGTGTGTATAACTGAATCACGAAGTATGTAACATGATGTATACATAAATACAGACAAAACCTTCTTGGAATTTCTCTTTATATATATATATATATATATATATATATATATATATATATATATATATATATATATATGTACACACACACACACACACTTACATACATACATATACATGCATATAAATATGTATATATACATATATACACATATATATTTACATTCAATTATGTATGTTTTTACAAATCTTTATATATATTACATATAATATATATTACATATATATATATATATATATATATATATATATATATATATATATATATTCATGTATGTATCTTGTATGTATCTGCTATTTCAAGATGATGCTCCAGTTTCCCAATCACTTGCGTCTTTAGGGTAAAAAAATTGAAGAAAAATTTGAGAAGTATTGCTATATTATTCCATTTTCTATGCAATACCGACAGCTGTATCAGCCAAGGCTCAAACGACTGTCGGCATTGAATACAAAATGGAACAACATAGCAGTAATTTCATCTTTTCCCTTGAAACTTTATCCCTAAGATTACAAGGAGATATCAGATACTGTGTTGTCCTGAAGCAGTAGAGGCTACTTGTGTTCTGGCCGTTAGCGAAATTTACTTAAGAGTATGACTACGCCTAAAAGGGATATAACATACATATATATATATATATATATATATATATATATATATATATATATATATATATATATATATATATATGTTTGTGTGTGTGTGTGTGCTTATGATTGAATAAATATATCAGTATTGTAGTAGTTAGGTTCGTCCCACCTGAGACTGAAAAAGATGCTTTAGGTATTTAGAGTTTTGCCAGCTGAATGTGGAAGCCACGACGTGTTCATTGACGCTTGATAAAACGAAGAAAAAGACCGTGCCATAAAAAGTGTGCATATATATATATATATATATATATATATATATATATATATATATATATATATATATAATAAATATATATATATATTCATGGTTATTTAATGTTTCAGTGGATGGAATGGTGCTGAAACTCAGAGAAAGGACAGTAAATGTGAGGTCCATACTGAGAGTAGAACGGATACTGGTTGCAAATAATAGAGAACCATTTTGCGATAGTGAAGAATAAAACTGCAGAAGCTAGTGAAAGGTTTGAGTGATGACAAGAGGGGAAAGTTGAGAGTAAATGCAAGGAAGAATAAAGAGTTTTAAGCTAAATGGAAACCAAGACGAAAAAGCGATGGGTATCTATGGATATGTATACACTATATATATATATATATATATATATATATATATATATATATATATATATATATATATATATATATATATATATATATATATATATATATGACGATAAGATGAGAGAGGAGGTAAACTGTGTTTGTGGAAGTTAACGCAACGCAGGATTTTATAAAGGCAGTCCTGAGCCATCTCTCATTTATCGAAGTGAAGTGTGAATATTGAATACACGCGAAAAAGAAATTATCACAGCTGTTATCTTGAATTGTTGTGTAGCACATGCAACATAAAACATTTGACGGAGAAAGAAATGTAAAGATTTTTTAACAGTGGTAAAAACGTTAGCGCATTTGAGAGATGGAAGATTTTACAGAATAATTCTGTTGAGACAAGTGAGGAAAAAAGGGCGGTAAAAATGATGTACTGTCGTAAGTGTTAAGAGAAAATATAGAGAGTATTGGACTGATGGCGTGAAAGAGGTATTGGAAGGGGGGGGAGGGGGGTTGGGGCCTTATATCGCGGAAGGGCGAAATAGCGCGTAAGATATGAGTGTATGTCGAGAGTTTTAAGTTGGTTTGATGCACTTAATTGTAGAAACCTTTTAAACTAAAGGTTAAACCACGAATTTGACACTGGCGGTTTACTTTAAAAGTATGAATACATCTATATATATATATATATATATATATATATATATATATATATATATATATATATTATATATACATAAGTTTCGAAATCAGTACTATTCTTAGAATCCATCAAAATTAGGATGATCATTTTCAAATTAATGGGTTCATTATGAGTTCAATCACGTTATGAGTTCAGCCAGAAAAGATTCGGACGTATAATGTAAAGCGTCTGTTTGTTGCCTGCATTAATCCCCAGAACCAGACCTCTCTCTCTCTCTCTCTCTCTCTCTCTCTCTCTCTCTCTCTCTCTCTCTCTCTCTCTCTCTGAAGAAGTTAAAGATATATCGCTTATTTAACGTGATTTCTTCCCTTATTGTAACCACCTTGGATATCGAAAAGTGTTATTTATTTATTAATTTTTTTTCTTTTGAGTGAGAGAGGGTAAAGGTATATCACATATTTTATTCTGATAACATGATTTTATCCTTTTGTAACCACCTTTGGTACCGAACAATGTGTGTGTTTTTTTTTTTTTTGTGGGGGGATGGAGATGGAGAGAGAGAGAGAGAGAGAGAGAGAGAGAGAGAGAGAGAGAGGCGAACTAAAATTCACTAGCAGGGCTGAATGTCAGGGTTTAATGTCATCCTAATGCTACCATGTATTCGTCCTCCTCATCCTACTCCCTTATGTTTTGATGCACCTCCCCTTCTATTCTCACCCTCTCCCCTTTCCCCTTTTCGGCCCCTCCTCTCTCCTTGTTCTTTTTTCTCCTTATTCCTACCCACCCTCATTCCTGGTTTCTCTTCCCTCGCTGTTTCTGCCCGCTCCTCTCTCTCTCTCTCTCTCTCTCTCTCTCTCTCTCTCTCTCTATGTTCCTTTTCTCCCCCTTTATATTCTTTGCTCTTTCTATCATCCTCTTCTTCCTCTTACGTCTTTTTGATTCTCCTCAAAGTCTCTATTTCGTTTTTTTTTCTTCCCATGTGCTATCATTCTCCCTCTCTCACCCTCCTCCTTCTTCTCTTCAAGTTTTCTTCCTTTCATCTCAATCTCATCGAATACTTTTTTCGTCTTTCATTTTTATAATTTGATTAAAATAAATTAGATAAATTAGGTTTTTGTACAAATACTCATTGTTCTTGATTACGCCTTGGGGGAACTTAGTGTCATGTTGCTGTTTTTGTTTCATAGATTTTCATACTGTTTTCATATTTAAAGTATCTCTGCGTGAAGCTGTTTTTTTTTAAGTCTTTAAATATGAAACTTCTATTGTATGTTTACCTGAATCTGTTACTCGAAGCTTGTATCCGTTAGCCTTTTTTTTCTGAATACATATTTTTGTCCATATATCTGTTTGTTTACATTTCGTCTGAATGCCTTTGAATACCGCCCTCAAGTCCCACCCGGCCTTGGCTATTCATATGCAGATGACTTCTCTGTATAAAATGTGCTTTTTCCACCTCACCACTCTTCAGAAGCTCCCTCTCAAATCTTACCTATTGGCGTGTATTGTTGTCAATGTGGAAGTAGACAATATCTGATTGCGGGACACGAGACTTGATGGGTTTTAATTCCGAAGACTAGTTTTGTTCAGAGCCGTATGTCTGGAACTCCGCAATAAATATAAAGAATTTTCAGATAAGAAGTGGGATCTATCAGTGTTTCAGTGTTACATAAAGTGCGTAGCTTTTTTGCTTCTAAGAAGCTGGATGATGTGCCTCGTAGGTGCTAAATGTACTTGATTTCTTAGCTGGACTTAGGTGGATGAAGGACATCCTAAGCGCCTAGGTGGCGTGGTCGGTATGGTGTCGGCGCACCGCCTCGGTGGCTGCGAGTTCGATTATCGGGCATTCCATTGAGGTGTTAGATATGTGTACTTCTTGTGATAGAAGTTCACTCTCGGCGTGGTTCGGAAGTCACGTAAAGTAAGTCGTTGGTCCCGTTGCTGAATAACCTCTGGTTTCGTGCAACGTAAAAACACCATACAAACAAACATATTTGTCCTTGTGTGGACCGTTAATAATTGTCATTTTACGGGGCCTTACACCGTTTTGACAGAGTGGGGTCAAATTCATTTCGTTTAATAGATAATGATGTTCTTATTTACACATTTGAAGCACTCTTTGTGCTCTGGTTTACAGATAATCCTTGGAACATTTCCCTTAAGAATTTATTGATTAAAGGCCTATGCAACTTTCATGGTACATATCCGGCTGTTCAACTCTTCAGATATCACAAAATGAAGGGCCAACCCGTTTGACCAATCTTTCAAGTCATTCGTTTCCAGAATGGGGAAACCCAGCCTTTTTCCACGTTCCCTGGAGAAAAGAAGCGGGGCTTTTCCAGACTTGTAGAATGAATTCCAATGTCATACGTTAAGGCTATGGAACCGAGTCTGCCTCTCTCCCTTATGTGTTATGAAGAAATCCTTGGTGTATCATTCTGACCTGTCATCGCTAGTTTTACTTTTTTGATGTTTTTTGTTTACTTTTTTGGTGTTTTCTGTTTACTCTTTTGGTGTTTTCTGTTTACTTTTTTGGTGTTTTCTGTTTACTTTTTGGTGTTTTCTGTTTACTTTTTGGGTGTTTTCTGTTTACTTTTTTTGGTGTTTTCTGGTTACTTTCTTGGTGCTTTCTGTTTACTATTTTGGTGTTTTCTGTTTACTTTTTGGGTGTTTTCTGTTTACTTTTTTGGTATTTTCTGGTTACTTTTTTTGGTGTTTTCTGTTTACTTTTTTTTGTATTTTCTGTTTACTTTTTTGGTGTTTTCTGTCTCCTAGCTATTTTCATGCTTATCCACCTGCTTTATTCGCAGAGTAATTTTATTTGTTATTAGTTAAAAACGACCACAATGAGAATTATATATTTCAATGCTTATATCTGTTAGGTATTGTGGACCAAGGTGGTGTAAGCGATTAACAAAACAATTATTCCTTTAAAGTTTCCATGTAATATGAGATGGAATGAAATGTTTCAATATAGCTGAGTGTTGCCCAAGGCAATTGCTTGGTTTGTGTGCGTTTTCAGAGATGAAAGGCATCAACTGGCGACGTTCTCTCTCTCTCTCTCTCTCTCTCTCTCTCTCTCTCTCTCTCTCTCTCTCTCTCTCTCTCAGTGT
>NC_087208.1:61238771-61253771 GCF_015104395.2 Macrobrachium nipponense | reverse complement strand
GTTGTTTGGAGAGTGTTGGTAATCTACGTCTCAAATATAGTCATTAAGTTATGCAAATGATGTCATTATAGAAGAATGTTTTTCCTGTAAAAGATCCACTAGTAATAGAGAGCGGACTTGAATGCAGTTATTCTGAATGTACGTTTTGTACGCTGTAGATCAATGAGAGTATAATTATGCCCATAAACAGTAATTGCGATGTTAATTAGTCAAATTATTGTTCAGTGATAATTAAACCCCATGCTACTGGAATTATAGGTATGAGTATATAATTTTCTGTTGTTGATTACACTACTCGGTATTTGACTGAAATCTCCGCAAGGACGAACTTTGTAGAATTGTTTATATGTAAGCTTGTTGACTGTTATTATTGTTTAGGATATTATTATAAGTTCTTGTGAAAAAGGCTTATATAAGACAGTGAAGTAGTACAGCAAGTGAAGTAAGATGATTAAATATATCAATATATACGTAAAATAGAATGTAAATAAATATGATATTCGTATAAGAAAAGGAAATGCCTCTCCTGCTTAGGATTGTGTTCATCGTTTCTGGTATTCCTTGGTTTTGCACATTTTCTCTTTTTCTTAAAATACTTTTTTTATCTCTTAAGATATTTTAGGACATTTAGCAATTCTAGTTTGAGTTCGCATTCTCTATTTTGTCGTACCCGAATTGTGCCATAATCTGTGATGGTCACTCAGAGGCTGTTTTTGCACATGAGAGGATGTCATTTCGTTTAGGGCAGGAGTTCTTGACATTTTGAGGACTCCAGACACCCAATGAATTGCCCGTTATGGTTCTAAAGTTCCGTTGCTTAAGTCCACTCAAGTCCTATTTGTTGACAATATAACGTAATATACTTAGTTCAATGCATACTTTAGGTATGAATAGCTAGGAATAGAACCTACAATAAGATCAAAAGCATTTATGGATTTATATAGTTATTTATTCACATAATGTACCCATATATACATTGACACATTAGAAACAAATATATACAAATATCCAGAGATCCAGTCTCATACCCACAGCATGTGGTTCTGATACCCCCAAGGGGTATGGGTACACCATATTAAGAAGCTCTAATTTAGTAGGCTCTGACCTTCCGCTTCCAGAACCGCCTAGGTCTTCCTCCTTCATTTTCCGAGGCCTTGCTGTAATAACAAATCATCAATAATGGATCCTATTCATTCATCATTAATTCCTTCAAGGGGTCCTCCTGTGTCTTGCGCCGCCGCCGGTGAGGTTGATCTAGGCGTTGTCTGGTGTGATGGCGGACTGACTGAGCATCACTGTTAAAGTTGCCTTCGCCACCATTCACCCTTTCATCTATTTCTTTATTTTTTGCACAGGCTAGTCGGACTGGCATCTATCCAGCAAAAACAGATCTATCTTTCGGTGGTCTCGGTATAATGCTGTACGAGCCGTGTCCGATGACACTTCAATCCCTGTCCGGTGGTGGCCTGCCCTATATCGTTGTCAGACGCACGATTATGGCTAACTTCACCCCTAAATAACATCAACACTAATGTGACTAGAGGGTTGCAATTAAATAAGTTTGATGACTGGAGGGTGGATGATCAACGTACCAGTTTTTAGCTTTAGAGCCTCAGTAGTTTTTAAGATCTGAGGACGGACAGAAAAAGTGCGGACGGACAGACAAAGCGATCTTAATAGTTTTCTTTTGCGGAAAATTAAATAAAGGGAAAGTAAGGAATTCGGGTTGCTTAACTATCAAATAAACGAGAGACTCGTCTCGCAAAAGCAATGGATATTAAATTATGAAAAACAGAAGCAGAAGATTTCTAAAGCAAGACTAAAATTCAAGAAAGAAACATTTCCTTACCGGTGTAATGCCAGGGACGTGGGTCAGTCGAATCCAATATGCATTTGTCAATACTTCTCCACACTCAGATGAATTATGAATTGCTGTCTGCGATCTCTGACATATGTGTGTTATTTTTTGACACTTCGACCGATGAAGGATAATTATGAATGAGTTTTTTTTCTTTTTTTAGCCTAGAATTTTGTCAAATCAAGTAACGAAGTAAACCTTCACGACCACAAGTTTTTTCGTCATACATATCACTGTGTATTTAGCCTGCTCTGAAACATTTTATCGAAAAGAAAAAAGAATTCCTCAGTTGTTTTAGTCTTTGAAATAGACATAATTGGAGTCTGGGTTGAAACTAAGTGTATAAACTGCCAGTGTTTTCTTGTATGAAATATAAATGTTCAGTTTCCAGATCAGAACGGGTTTGCCTAGCTCAGCGGGATCTTGTAGAACTATTGAGGTGGTTCGGGATAATATTACAGAAGGGAAGCTGAAGTATGCTTGGAATGGTAAGACCCATATGCTCTTATATTTTCGTTTCATCAATTTGTTTGATTAGTTATAATCATGTTTTTTCAGGCCGTGAAAAAGAACATTAACGAGAGCTCTTTTTAATTTATTGGACCACAAGTGACTAATAAACTGCATTTTGGGAACTAGACAATTATATATATATATATATATATATATATATATATATATATATATATATATATAGATATATATATATATATATATACGTATATATATATATATATTACAGAGAGAGAGAGAGAATTGCTTTAATAGGTGTAATATTTCAAAATTTGCAGGTGTCTTGTATTGTAACATTCTGGTTAGGTTTATATAGGCAAACTCACGAGGTGTTTTTAGAGGAGATCTCCATTTGTATTTAATATTTCCCAAAATTGATTTTCTACATTTTTTTGGAAGAAAGCTGTGTTTTTAACCCATTTTTATTTCGAGGAGAAATTGTTTTTGGAGCTTCTCCTCCTCTGACAGTTTTCTCGTCGAGCCAACCTTCATTTACTCCGCCAATTTCAGATTATTGGGCACTAATCTTAAGTCGTTGCGAAGTTGAGAGAGAGAGAGAGAAGGAGAGAGAGGGAAGAGAGAGAGAGAGGAGAGAGGGAGAAGGAGTAGAGGAGAGAGAGAGAGAGAGAGAGAGAGGCATTGGCTGTAAAAAAAAAATAAAAAAAAAAAGGAACTGTAAAGAAATAGAAAAGAAAGGGTGTGGAAAACGGAAATTGCAAGAGATTTTTCTAGGAAAATGTTTTACTCTGCGAGTCAGGTCGTTGGTTTTCTGGGAAACCGTATAGTGTCATTTTGTCTCCCTTCACACATTGAGGTTGTGAGTCTTTTATCTATATATATATATATATATATATATATATATATATATATATATATATATATATATATACATAATATATACATATATATATATATATATATATATATATATATATATATATATATATAATATATATCGTATGAAGTTAATTAGAGAACTCAGGAAACCTGTTTTCTATGCAATCGGGAACTGGACTGGGAGGGTCTAAAAGCAGGTGGTCCAAATTCTCGATTACGATTTTAGGGAAAAATAAAAAAAATAACAACGTAAGTTTCTTACACTCTAAGTCGAAGACACAATAGTGTGCGTGACATTTCAAATAAAATTCTACGAGTTTTAATTCCGTTTATTGGTTCAATCTTTTTGCAGACAGTTTAGGAACCCAAAATACTCTTCGTTAGGATACATTCGAGAAGAAAAATATTATCTAAGACCTTTTTCTTTTAACTCAGAATAATTTTTTTTAAATTTACGTATTGGAACCAGTAGCATGTTATGACATAGGTATGTGTGACATTTCGCTTGAATACCGAACACAGTAAGTTTGATACATCTGAAAAATTCCTTTAGAGAATGGTACTTTATAAAGCCAGAAATAACGATTTCGGAGAAAAACTCGTATGAATTTATTACTGCCACTGCGTTTTTTGAAGATCACTTCCAAATATGAGTATTGTGTAAGTAAACCTCCGTTTTGCGTACATTAAAACCCCAACGGAATCTGGTTGGTTAGAAAAATCTTGAATAGGTGAAAGGTTCCGATATTCAGATGTTTCCTTGAAACATCCTAAACATGGATATAATTCTAGTCTCTCTCTCTCTCTCTCTCTCTCTCTCTCTCTCTCTCTCTCTCTCTCTCACACACACAAGAGATATTCCGGTCTACTTATCACGTCTTTGTAGAGCTTAGCAATGAATTACGTACTATATCTGGTTGTGAGTCGACTGAAGTGAGTCGCAGCCGTGGATGGTGAGGGAGAGGGGAGAAGTATATTAGCCCTGTTTGATCAGTTTGCCTCGTAATATACATACACACACACACACACACACACACACACACACACACATATATATATATATATATAATATATATATATATATATATATATATATATATGTATATATATATATATATATATATATATATTATATATATGTGTGTGTGTGTGTGTGTGTGTGTGTGTGTGTCTGTCTGTCTGTCTGTAGGAGAATATTTAAAAAAATAGAGGGCTCCTCAAATTATATATTAAAAATTATTAAGGAAATGCGGAGCGATGACAAGGTGATCCTCACATCAAACGTGGTGGACCGTTCATCAGATATTTCCTTCTCTCTCTCTCCTCTCTCTCTCTCTCTCTCTCTCTCTCTCTCTCTCTCTCTCTCTCTCTCAATATCTGTAACACTTTGACCTTTCCCCTTTTCCTGTCTGTCAGGCGATCCCTCAATCAGCAGCGTCCTGTCATCTTCAGTCGCCTGGCTAATGAGAATCCATCCATCCATCTCTCTCTCTCTCTCTCTCTCTCTCTCTCTCTCTCTCTCTCTCTCTCTCTCTCTCTCTCTCTCTCTCTTTCCGTTGTTGAGCTAATAGGGTAAATATAGTGGCGTTAAATGTTGAAATATTTCAGCCGCTGGATATTAAATGATCATTTTGAGTCATTAATGCTGACGATCAAAGTTCCGTGATACCTAGGTATATTACGTAGCCGTTTTGATCGATATATATATGTGTGTGTGTGTGTGTTTGTGCAGAAGCTAGGTTCTATCTATGTCGTACCTGTAAGTAATTGGGGATACAATCCACAATGATGTAAAATCCTTAAGTAGTTTTATAAATTATATATATTTCTAGTACAACAAATATTATGTTTTATAAAACTACAGAAGAATTTTACATAATTTTGGATTGTATCCCCGTGCATATATAATATATATATATATATATATATATATATATATATATATATATATATATATATATATATGACTTACCTGTGGATGGATCTCTTGGTATAAATACCACCTTTTCTGTAACTTTTCTCATTCATCTACCTGAAGAGAGAGACAGCTGTCTCTGAAATATAGTATTTTCTTTCTATATTTTGGAGTTTTTATGGGCTCCTTTTATTAGATGGAATTATGTTGTAGCAGAACATTTATACCAGTCATATATATATATATATATATATATATATATATGATATATATATATAATATATATATATAATATGTGTGTGTGTGCATGTATGTATGTACAGAAACTCACACACACATATGTATATATGTATAAAGTAATTATAAGTTAACTATAACGATTCTTGTAGGAGTTGAAGGACCCATATTTACCATTATTTATATTGCTGCAGGCGGCGGGAGTGGTGATGACGCTATAATGCTGGTAATAGTAGTAGTAATAGTAGTTGTAGTAGTAGTGGTTGTTGTAGTTGTTGTAGTTGTAGTTTTTTTGGTAGTAAAATCTTTCCGCCGCTCCTCGAGTGGCCCAGTGCTTACATTCCGCGTCACTCACATCCACCACCACTGACCTTTTCCGAAAAGTGGACGTAATTGATTAAAGGTCCCTCCGACGTCACTGTTGTGAATAAAGGTCACACGTGACGTTAACGAAGTCATATTTCAAGATCGCGTAATATAGCGAACTCCGTTTCTATTATTGTCGGGGATTTTTCATTCTGAACCTCTTTACGGCTCTGGCTGCAAGTTGTGGACTGATATTGTACTGACTTTTGTTTCGGAGAGAGAGAGAGAGTTTTCTCCTTTCAGTAGGGACGCAAATATGGTATTTCATGTCAGGCAAAAAATTGTAGAAAAGAGAGAGAGAGAGAGAGAGAGAGAGAGATGAGAGAGAGAGAGAGAGAGAGAGAGAGAGTGTTAAAATTTTCCTTTCAATATGGAATAATATATGGTATTTCACGTTAGGCTAAGAACTGTAGATGAGGGTCGAGTTGGGGTGGGTTGTTAGAGAGAGAGAGAGAGAGAGAGAGAGAGAGAGAGAGAGAGAGAGAGAGACGTAACTAATTTGAGTGTATGTGTATGTGGTGTTTCTTGTTGAGCAGAACTTTAAAAGAGAGAGAGAGAGAGAGAGAGAGAGAGAGAGAGAGAGAGAGAGAGAGAGAGAGAGAGAGAGAGAGAGAGAGAACCCGGAACACTTAACCGAGTCGACAATTTTCCATTTCAGTCTGTAACATTTAATTTTCCTTTTAAAAGATGGTAGCTGTAGGACATTGGAAGTCGCTGCCTTCTTTAATAAATAGCTTACTAGTTCTAGTATTTATTTTTTTTATAATATGCTACTTTGATTAAATCTGTAAAGGTTACAACTCTCTGAGGCGTCATTTCTGACGAGTACTTCATGTAAAATATGATAATGTAATGTCTCAGAATTTTTCAGTGTGAGAAAATGGCGTCATGATGATGTCGCGTGTTGATTTGTTAATTTTTGTGAGGATGGTACTGAAAACTCTCTCTCTCTTCCTTTCTCCTCTCTCTCTCTCTATCTCTCCTCTCTCGCCCTCTCTCTCTCTCTCTTTCTCTCTCTCTTCTCTCTCTCTGCATACAATTTGTTAACATTCATTCTCTTTTTCATTTTTCAATATCTATCTCTTTGTGATTCCGAATCCTCACATTTAGTAACCACTTACCACTTACTTATTCTCTCTCTCTCTCCCTCTCTCTCTCTCTCTCTGCATACAATTTGTTGACATTCATTCTCTCTCATTTTTAAAGACCTATCTCTTCGTGTTTCCTAATCCTCACATTTAGTAACCACTTATTACCTTTCTCTCTCTCTCTCATTTGTTGACATTAATTCTCTCTCATTTTTAAAACCTATCTCTTCGTGTTTCCTAATACTCACATTTAGTAACCTCTCTCTCTCTCTCTCTCTCTCTCTCTCTCTCTCTCTCTCTCTCTCTCTCTCCTCAGTCCTGAGTCATTCATTCTCTACCTCTCCCATTAGGACACTGTGAATGCACAGTAAAACCTGCTCCTACAGATAAGTGAGCGCACGATGTCTTCTTGGATGGACTAACAAGTCTTTGAGACATCCTAATCCTTGTAACTCCTTGTAACTCCCTGCATATAATTTTGCGATGGTCAGTCTGTTCATCATTGCCTCTTATCAGTTTCTCTTGTCTCTACACATATGCGTTCATCCATAAATATCCTGTGATCCTCAGTGGCTATGCTGATGAGGTACATAATATATATATATATATATATATATATATATATATATATATATATATATATATATATATATATATATATATATATATATATTATATATATATATATATATATATATATATATATATATATTATATATATATGGTGGTGGTTGATGTTCATGCACATAGGAAAGATGCGCAAAACAGGTGCATGGTCAGTTTACTTAATGAGAATTCTGATGAATGAAGGACTGGGTTGTTCAAATGCAGCTGTATAATATGGGTGACGATTGTGAAGATTGTTACGCACAAGTTGGTAAGATAAATAAGAGAAAAAAAGGCGCGTGGTAGGGCTTTGATTGGAGAAGCTAAAGAAATGATGAAAGGACTTGAAGGGTGCAGTGTAGTGTCTGATTATAGAATTGGAGTAGTTGTGTGAAATCTGTGTAAGAAGTTTAAAAACTATGGATAAATTTGTATGCGGAATACAAGTAGAAAAAGCTTATGATAGAATTCGTAGCTATGATTTGTGGTTGGGTCACGATGATAATGTTATTCAGAGGGCACTCAGGCTATATGGTGTGGAAAATAATTTGTATAGTGCGAGTACATTTTTTACTACAAGTTGGAAAGTATGTTATAACATGTAAGAAGAAAAAGTGAGTGGTTAAATGTAAATTTGGTTCTGATAAGAGAATATGATGTAGGTCTCATTGGCTATTTAATATCTTGATCTTTAAAGTAATTACAACGCCCAGGGAAAGGACGTGTGCAGAACCAAGGTTTTGGTTTAAGGGAATGTGTGTGGCGTGGAGTGTCGAGTAAACTGTATGCAGATGGCTTCATGTATTTAGTATCTTAACTCTGTCACAATTTTCCTAAGTGTAGGAAGGATACAGTAAAAGTGAACAATGGCAACTTAACAGGCGTCGATGAAAATCAGAATTATGGAGGAATAAATGCAATATGACCTGATGATAAAATCAGATCGGTTGATCCTTAATCGTATTTAGGAGCAAACATAACGGATGATGGTAAAATAAGAGAAGAGTTGAGTCAAAGTATGCATGAAGTAAGGAAACCATTGGAATATTAGTGAATCAGTTCTCCTCGACGGATGAAGTGTGAGGAATTGACATAAAAAAAAAACGAGGTTTAAGCTGTTGAAAGGAATTTTTTTTTTATAAATGTCGAGTAAGAAGCAGTTGAGAGATGTTTGAATAGGCTTTCACGTGTTGGCGAGGAATCTTATGTGTACTAGGTATTCCATGATCTAACAGTTAAAGAGGGAATGTGTATAATATATATATATAATATATATATATATATATATATATATATACATATATATATATATATACATATATATATATATATATATATATATACATATATATATGTATATATATGTGTGTGTGTGTGTGTGTGTTGTGTGATGTATGTATATATATTCTATATCTATATATATTATATTATATCTATATATATATATATATATATATATATATAGTACTATATATATATATATATATATATATATATATATGCGCGATTATGCCCCTGCATTTTTCAACCCGTATTTCTTCCTCTTCACTGCACTGAGAAATTGGAACGCCATGACAATATAAACTAAGCCCCAAGATCCTTTCCTACGGGAAACGTCGGGGATATTAGCAATGTCAGCTGGGTGAAAAAAAAAAAAAAAAAAAAAGAAAAAAAGTGTACATTTGGAAGAGGGAGTGGGGCCACTTTCGTAAAACCACCCGAAATACTCCGAAAATTGACGAGGTCAGCGGCCTTTTACGAGAAACCTGTTGCTGTCTTTGATATTCTTGTCTTTTTTTTCCATCGCTGTCGCACCCCTCTTTTAACATTTCGTTTTTATCTTTGCGTTGGCGTGAGCTTGCATCATAGATTTAGAGGCAGGTGGTCTGCGCTTGCGCTCATTTCTCTACACTTTGTTATCGAGTCGGCATATGTGAATTTCGGTGGTAATGTGTCGTGATGTCGATAGAAATTCTGGAAGTATTCTTTCATTGATATTTGACCGAAAATAGTAGTGAAATAGCTATTATTACGCTTTGAAAAGTACTTTAACGGTCGTGTTACGCACTCCTGTATTTCCCAGATTTTATGATTTGTTTATTTACATAGCTCATAACATACTTATTTTTTGTAATGCTATAGGGCAACAGTAGTACGTAGTATGACACTCATTTTGTGGCTACTTTTGCTCATCTTGTTTGCCTGAATATTTTTAAATACTCGTATTCATAATATTTATGACATTGGGTCTACAAGCTTTACAGTCCTTTCTATTTTTATTAAGAGCTGTTTACTGTTATTTTTGTAACCATTATTTTCCTTTTGGCTGGGCCAGAATGAAGGACAACAGGCACATAAGCGTTATTATTATTATTATTATTATTATTATTATTATTATTATTATTATTATTATTATTATTATTATTATTATGATACTTGAGTGATGGATATAGGTATGACCAGAGAAAAAACAAAATCACAATTACAAACAGATGCAAAGGCCACCACTCAACCCTTGTTTTCGCCATTGCAAAAAAAAAAAAAGAAAAAAAAAAAAAAGAAAAAAAAATTAAAAAAGAATTGGCCCATGGTCAGATTATTTACTAGTGCGAAGCACGCTTTGAAGAACTCATTTACGTTGTCGAAATCGTGACAGGTCAGTGATCTACACCTTGTGACTACGGTGAGATGGTGGCATTTTATCCTGTGGGCTGCTAAAGATGAGCCCGATGGAAGGATATTAAGTTTGGACAATTATCATTATCATTACGACAAAGTAATGATTGCTATGGCCGAGCTATAGGATATAATGATAAATTATGCGGATTGGGACCGAGTACAAAAATAAAGCTGGAAATCCTTTACATAAAATTAATTTTATTATTATTATTATTATTATTATTATTATTATTATTATTGATTTTATATATTGTTTTTTTCTATTTTTCTTATAATCCGCTTCTCTTGCTCAACGATGGTTCTGAGGAACTGGCCAGTATCCATATTGGGAATTTTTATCATTTTTAGAAATTCCCAATGTGAATATTGGCCAGTTACTCAGAAACATCGCTGAGCCAGAGAAGCGGATTATAAGAAAAATATATATTTTTTTTCTCTCTATCACAGTCCTCCAATTCGACTGGGTGGTATTTATAGTGTGGGGTTCCGAGTTGCATCCTGCCTGCTTAGGAGTCCATCACTTTTCTTATTTTGTGCGCCGTTTCTACGATCACACTCTTCTGCATGAGTCCTGGAGCTACTTCAGCCTCTAGTTTTTCTAGATTCCTTTTCAGGGATCTTGGGATCGTGCCTAGTGTTCCTATGATTATGGGTACAATTTCCACTGGTATATCCCATATCCTTCTTATTTCTATTTTCAGGTCTTGATATTTATCCATTTTTTCCCTCTCTCTTCAACTCTGGTGTCCCATGGTATTGCGACATCAATGAGTTATACTTTCTTTTTTATTTTGTCAATCAACGTCACGTCTGGTCTATTTGCACGTATCACCCTATCTGTTCTGATACCATAGTCCCAGAGGATCTTTGCCTGATCGTTTTCTATCACTCCTTCAGGTTGGTGCTCGTACCACTTATACTGCAAGATAGCTGATGTTTCTTGCACAGGCTCCAGTGGAGGGCTTTTGCCACTGAATCATGCCTCTTTTTGTACTGGTTCTGTGCAAGTGCCGGACATTCGCTTGCTATGTGGTTTATGGTTTCATTTTTCGTATTGCACTTCCTACATATGGGAGAAATGTTATTTCCATCTATCGTTCTTTGAACATATCTGGTTCTTAGGGCCTGATCGTGTGCCGCTGTTATCATTCCTTCAGTTTCCTTCTTCAGTTCTCCCCTCAGTAGCCATTGCCATGTGTCATCGCTGGCTAGTTCTTTAGTCTGTCTCATTTATTGTCCGTGCATTGGTTTGTTGTGCCAGTCCTCTGTTCTGTTTGTCATTCTCCTGTCTCTGCATATTTCTGGGTCTTCGTCTACTTTTATCAATCCTTCTTCCCATGCACTCTTGAGCCACTCGTCTTCACTGGTTTTCAGATATTGCCCCGCCCGAAAAAGATGAACCCCATTCATATGGCACAAGCCCACCAAAGGGGCCACTGACTTGAAATTCAAGGTTCCAAAGAAAATGACATTCATTAGGAAGTAGGAGAATGTAAAGGGAAATACTGAAAGAAGAGATCTCACTTATTAAAAAGAAAACAATTATTTGACAAATAGGTAAAATGTATTGGAAAACAAAGAGAATAGTGATGTGGCAAAACGTATTAAAATATAAAGAGAATAGTGATACGATAAGAATGAATACTATGAAAGTAATATATTTGATTCAATGAAATTATGTTTTTTGCGATGAGGTGATGAGGATGAATACAGCATTCATAACATATAGGAATGTTGCTGTTACGCGAGATGCTTTAGTTGGTTCGCCTGAGTTAATGATACATTTCTTACCCTTTCCTGTAAGAACCATACAGTTTTAGGGCATCGTTCCCATGACCCATGAAAATAGGCTCTCTTCCTATTAGGCGGCTCGGTATCACATGTTCGGCTACATCTTCTCACAGGTACTCTGAAAATTCTTATTCAAGTGATTTCACGGTTCAGTGATTGTTTCATTGTTTTTATTGCTAGTCTTTGGTATGCTCCATCTGTCTCTTGTTTCCTTAGTTTTATTAGACAATGGGGAAATTAAATGGCCATTAGTCTTTGCATATAAAAAAAATCTGTAGAATATAATAGTGAATTTGTAGATACAGCTTACTTTATTATTAATATTATTAAAATGGTTTAATCAGACCACTGAACTGATAATTAACTCTCACAGTGCTAGCCTTAAGGATTATATATATATATATATATATATATATATTATATATATATATATATATATATATTTATATATATATATATATATATATATATATATATATATATATATATATATATATACATACATATATATATGCGTGTGTGTATAACCCTTCAGGCCAATGGTCTGGTAAAACTATCAATAATAATAATAATAAGAATGAACTAAACAGTATCTTCAAATTCAGTATTATATTAAAAAACTTAAAATTCAGTTATAAAGTTTTTGAATTTTTTTTGTTTAATTGACATATATATACATATATGTATATATATGTATGTGTGTGTGTCAGTTAAACTAAAAGTTTTCAATAACTTTATAATTGGATTAATTTCAAAAGTTGAAGCTTCTGACAAAATTCCACTGATCGATTCATTTCCAAAACTCGACGTTCGCTGCTGATTACACTTTGGACAGCGTAATAAATGTTTTCATTATTATTATCATCATAAACATCCAAAGGCATCAACGTGGGGAAAACGATTAAGGAGAACGCGTCTCAATGACGAAACGAAGAGTTCCGCCAAATAAAAGATAATTAAATAAATATATATTTCTCCGGAGGGGCTTTCAGAAGTCATGGCTTCTCCTGCTGGGGAGGACGAGGAGGAGTTCTGCGCCATGTGAAGAAAAGTCGTCCCTGGGGTCGTTGCATTCATTAATGGAAAGGCAGTTTTATGGAGACGCACCAGACTTTGTAAAGGCTTAAAGAGGCCAGGGTTAGCATGAATGTGAAAAGGCTTTATTGCAAGGCTCGGGCTTATCGGGGGTCGGGAAGAGGGCGAGTGAAGAAAAAGAATTATTATTATATTATTTTTTTTTTTTTTTTTTTTTTTTTTTGCTCTATCACAGTCCTCCAATTCGACTGGGTGGTATTTATAGTGTGGGGTTCCGGTTGCCATCCTGCCTCCTTAGGAGTCCATCACTTTTCTTACTATGTGTGCCGTTTCTAGGAATCACACTCTTCTGCATGAGTCCTGGAGCTACTTCAGCCTCTAGTTTTTCTAGATTCCTTTTCAGGGATCTTGGGATCGCCTAGTGCTCTTGATTATGGGTACGATTTCCACTGGCATATCCCATATCCTTCTTATTTCTATTTTCAGATCTTGATACTTTATCCATTTTTTCCCTCTCTTTCTCTTCTACTTTGGTGTCCCATGGTATTGCGACATCAATGAGTGATACTTTCTTCTTGACTTTGTCAATCAACGTCACGTCTGGTCTGTTTGCACGTATCACCCTATCCGTTCTGATACCATAGTCCCAGAGGATCTTTGCCTGATCGTTTTCTATCACTCCTTCAGGTTGGTGTTCGTACCACTTATTACTGCAAGGTAGCTGATGTTTCTTGCACAGGCTCCAGTGGAGGGCTTTTGCCACTGAATCATGCCTCTTTTTGTACTGGTTCTGTGCAAGTGCCTGGCATTCACTTGCTATGTGGTTTATGGTTTCATTTTTCGTATTGCACTTCCTACATATGGGAAAGATGTTATTTCCGTCTATCGTTCTTTGAACATATCTGGTTCTTAGGGCCTGATCTTGTGCCGCTGTTATCATTTCTTCAGTTTCCTTCTTTAGCTCTCCCCTCTGTAGCCATTGCCAATTATCATCGCTGGCTAGTTCTTTAGTCTGTCTCGTGTATTGTCCGTGCATTGGTTTGTTGTGCCAGTCCTCTGTTCTGTCTGTCTTTCTCCTGTCTCTGTATATTTCTGGGTCTTCGTCTACTTTTATTAGTCCTTCTTCCCAGGCACTCTTTAGCCACTCGTCCTCACTGGTTTTCAGATAATTGCCCCAGTGCTCTGTTTTCGATGTTGACGCAGTCCTCTATACTTAGTAGTCCTCTCCCTCCTTCCTTTCGTGTTATGTATAGTCTGTCCGTATTTGCTCTTGGGTATAGTGCTTTGTGTATTGTCATATGTTTCCTGGTTTTCTGATCTATGCTGCGGAGTTCTGCCTTCGTCCATTCGACTATTCCTGCGCTGTATCTGATTACTGGCACTGCCCATGTGTTTATGGCTTTTATCATATTTCCGGCATTGAGTTTTGACTGGAGTATCGCCTTGAGTCTCTGCATATATTCTTTCCTGATCGTGTCCTTCATCTCTTGGTGTTTTATATCTCCTCTTCCATTATTCCAAGGTATTTGTATCCTGTCTCATCTATGTGTTTGATGTTGCTCCCATCTGGTAGCTTTATCCCTTCAGTTCTCGTTACTTTGCCTTTTTGTATGTTGACTAAGGCGCATTTTTCTATTCCAAACTCCATCCTGATGTCCCCAGATACAATCCTTACAGTCTGGATTAGGGTATCTATTTCCTTGATGCTCTTACCATACAGCTTGATGTCGTCCATGAACATCAGATGGTTGATTCTGTTGCCTCTTTTCTTGAGTTGGTACCCAGCATCCATCTTCTGTAGTACTTTTGTCATGGGAATCATGGCTACTACGAAGAGTAGTGGGGACAGTGAGTCGCCCTGGAAGATCCCTCTCCTGATATTAACCTCTGCTAGTCTTATTCCAGAGCTTGTAAGTATTGTATTCCAGTTGCGCTTTGTTTATTTTTTGAGGAAACTGATGGTATCTTCTGCCCCATATATTTTCAGGCATTCTATTAGCCATGTGTGTGGTATCATGTCGAAGGCTTTCTTATAGTCTATCCATGCCATGCTTAGGTTGGTTTTCCTTCTCCTA
>NC_087208.1:61223771-61233771 GCF_015104395.2 Macrobrachium nipponense | reverse complement strand
TATATCTTATATATATCTATATATATCTATATCATAGATATACATATATCATATATTATATTATATATTTATAGAAATATAGATATTTATATATTTTTTTTTTTTTTTTTTTTTTTAGAGCACATGTTCTTACCCAACTGCTCCCAAACACCAGCCACCTCTTTTCTTCCTTATACACTTGAGTAAATCCTTGCTATTCCTTCTTAGGAATCTCAGACTCCTGATATCTCTCGTTGTGATATTCCCCAGAGTGAATGAATCGGTTTCTTCTGGTCGGTTTTTATGAGAATCTAGAGATGTCGTTCGTTTTTTCTGGGTAATAATAATAATAATAATAATTAATAATAAAATAATAATAATAATAATAATGATAATAATAATAGTTATTATTATTATTATTTTGTTATATTATTATTGTTATTATTTTTTATTATTACTATTACTGCTATTATTATTATTAATAATAATACATAAAACGCTCCATTGCTTTTTCCTGGGTGTAATACATATCGTCTACGAATAATGACCAAGTTAGTCTATCATTAATCTCCCAAAAAAATCTCCCAAAAAAATATAAATAAATAAATAAAAAATAAATGAAAAAAAAAAACACACAGATCATTTACCTGCTGTATTATAAGTATATGAGGCATTACAGTACTTCAACATTGCCGTCATTTTGGACCTTTTTGGACAAAAAAGACTAATTATTTTTCGTATATTGAAATATTTTTCATGTAACTTAAAAAGGACGTAAAGTATGGCATTTCTTCCTCGCTACCGGTTTTGTATGGTAGATTCGTGAGAGACAAAGATCTGTGTTTGTTAATGACTACCGCATCTGTAGGTAGAGACAGATATGTGGGCAATACCTCCGGTTATGCTTATGAGGTAAAACGTAATTTATTTATTTATTTATTTATTTTAAGAATCCGTTCTTTCTTTTGTATGGACACCACACAATACAATGTATAAAGTATATTTCCGTAACTATTTGTTTCAGTCCTCTTGAAGATGTCTGACGTAATAAGACGAAACTAGTCGGATTTACGGATTCCTACCTTTTA
Source organism: Macrobrachium nipponense (assembly GCF_015104395.2). Lineage (NCBI taxonomy): Eukaryota > Metazoa > Arthropoda > Malacostraca > Decapoda > Palaemonidae > Macrobrachium > Macrobrachium nipponense. The sequence continues at coordinate 61,232,704 of NC_087208.1, read as the reverse complement.
TTGAAGGTTTCTGCTTGGTACTTATAAATACACACACACACACATATTATATATATATATATATATATATATATATATATATATATATATATATATATATATATAGATATATATATATATATATAGATAGATAGAGATAGATAGATAGATAGATAGATAGATAGATATAACATATATGAAGATGGATGAAATATGTGTATGTGTTTTGTGTTAACAAATGTATAACTGCTCATGTACACTAAACTTACACTCATTATATATATATATATATATATATATATATATATATATATATATATATATATATATATATATGAAGAATGGATGAAACACGTGTCTGTGTTTGTTTACAAATGTATGAATGCGCATGTACACTATACTTCCACTCATACATTTTGTATACGTGTGCTCATTTCTTTAATAACTATGAAGAATACCGAGATATCCTTCACAGTTAATTAAACTGTCATGAAACTAAGCTTGTAAAAGTAAAGAAAGTTCTCCCTTTAAATGTACGCAGCTGGTGACAAATGCTCTTGGATAAGTCTTGGAAGTCTGTCGTAAATAACTGCCTTCCAACTGATGACCTCTCCTGACGATAAGGCATGTCCTCCGGGAGGAGGGAAGCCAACTGTGATATGATGCCCCCCACCCCCCTTTTTTTTGATGGATGAGAGCGCTATTTTATTTATGTACTCTGACTCTTTAGGCTCTGAGGAAGGCTTATTATAGTAGTAGTAGTAGTAGTAGCAGCAGTGTAGTAGCAGTAGTAGTAGTAGTACTTCTGAGGTTCAAGTGCTGGTGTCGGTGGTGTCTCTAGATAAAGGAATTAGACAAAACGCTCGGCCTCTTTTGAGAGGCAGTTATTAATTTCGTCTCCTCGTTCCGCCCCTTCGTGTTTGTTGACTCCCTTCGTGGTTGTTATGACTCCGTGTTTTGGTGACGAAGGGGTTCCCTTCCGTCCCTGGAACGGCTTTGAACGCTTTCGAAGGCTGGCTGTTTTGGCATGAAATCTGCAGCCAAGAACATCGTCGATCTTTGAAAATATCCCAGACTTTGCTCCCAAATTTTCATACGTCATTTTGTTTATTTCTGTTCCATTGCTGATTGGAAATATTTAAGGACGTTCGTCAGTAATAATAACTTCCCATCATTTACTTATTTTAGGCTTTTCATTTTAGTCGTTAACTTCTACTTAAAGCACTCGCCAGCATAAATAATTTGCAGACATTGTTTTTGTATCATATACCCATTCCGAGCGTAGGTGGTAAATATTCATTGACCTGTGTCCCTAACATAACAGTAATACTCATCATTAACACAATTAATACCTTCATTATTAGTCTCGCTTCATTATTAATATGTGTCTTTGAAGGCCTTTTGGGAGACTACGTCATTACCGTTGATGAAGTACGGTAAAAACTGCAAAACTGTTAGAACTGCCATTAGCAACATCCATTTATTAATTATCAGATGCACCGTTTGTTTGTAAGCAACAATACGGCATTTGTTTTACAGATTGCGCTCTTTAGAGGTAATTGCTTTAATTTCTGTATGCAAATTTCCATTTAGCATACAATGGTGACACCGCTTCAGGTCTTTATATACTTCGCTAAAGGGAGATAGATCACGTGAATAATATTTAACTTTAATATGCCTTTATTTAGATCTCTTCTTTTAGCAATCTCAAGTTACAGTTTTCATTGAACGTGAAATTTAACATTATTTCGTCTTCCATTACTAATATTTACTTCACGCGTTTGTCATATTTTCCCCTATGTTGACTAACGAATGTTTAGCCTTTCACTCTCTCATATATAATTATTATTTGATCTTTGTTAATCAAATTCTTGTATATGTGAGATATGTCAAAATAACTCCAGAAATGTACTCATTACTCGTATATTGTACTGCCAGTTAATTTGTTATGTATTTGTTTGTAAGAAGAGCCCGTGTTTTCTTAAAAGCCATCACTAAAAAGAGCGAATCGAGGAGCCTGTCATAACATAACTGCTTTTTCTGAATCGCTGATGGCATGAACGAAGGAAATCCCATTTGCTTGGTCCCAGAATTCGAAATTATTCGTCCTCTCCAACCATCTAAACTGGGTAAAATGATCCCAAGGTAGGTAAAGTAAACTCTCTCTCTCTCTCTCTCTCTCTCTCTCTCTCTCTCTCTCTCTCTCTCTACATTTCCGCATTCTCTTCCCGCTTCCAGTTATTCTTGTGGTTCGTATTTATTCCGTATTTTTTCGTAATAACTTTATACGCAGTCTTAATTGCGTTCAGTTACTGAGGACCGTAATTGCTATACCAGCCCATGTATAATCTGCGAAAGCTTATGTTATTGTACTGTCAACAGTCGCCAGTTGTTTTTATTACCTTTTTTCCTTTTACGTTTTTTACGGTTTTGAGTTGTCGTGTATGCCGTAAGAACACCCAGGATTAATTACTTTAGTAGATTCACATCAACCGTGCATTTGATGTCTGGGCTAGCCCCTTACTACGCTCTTGATTGGCTGTTGATAATCCAATCACAGGGCTGGAAACTCTCAGTCCCTCTCGAGAGTTCACATAAGCAGGATGTATGGTCCTCATCTCCTGAGGGATACTTTTGAAAAAACGTAACCCTCAGGAGGGGTGGAACATAGATCCTACCCATGCGAACTCTCGAGAGAGACTGAGAGTTTCCAGCCCTGGAAACGTCGTAAGGGACTGGCCTAGACATCAAATGCACGGTTGATGTGAATCTACTATAGCAGGTCGGTTTCCGTATATAACAAAAATGTCGTTGTATAAAAAAAAAAAAAATACCCTCTTCATTTTTATTCATCTCTCTTCGTCAGAGGCAGCTGATTAATAACAGTCTCCGGCCGCACACATTGTCAGACACAGTTGTTTTGACTTTTGTTATTATCATCCTTGTTATATTTATTGTTGTAAACTATGATGATGATGATAGCGAAGGAGGAGGGAGATCCTAATTGCTCTGCATTCAAGAGCGCGATAATCTGAATGTTGATATCCTATGGGGACGTGGGCGCCGCCGTTCTGAAGGGAATGGGCGGTTTCGACTTAATTACTCCGTGGTTAATGTTGTTGTTGTTGTTGTTGTTGTACTTGGTAAAGAGGATACGCTGCTCCGCTCTTATTGATGTCGCCTTCGTAATCTTGATTAGACGAGGATTAACGGGAGCGTGAGAAAGATTGTTACAATACTTTTGAATATGAGGTAAAATTTTCTTATATAAGTCGACGACATCTGTGTGTGTGTGTGTGTTCGTTGTCGGTACCTTCATATGTTTATTATCTCCCAGTCCCTTTCTCTTTTAGTCACTTGTGAGCTCTTGCCTTAATAGGTGTTTCTTTTAGTCTTCCGTGTGGTTTTATGTTTTTTTTATATGATATTGCTTTAATTTTAAGCTTTAGATATATATATATATTAATATTATATATATATATATATCTATATATATATTATATAGATATATAATAGATATATAATGTGCGATTGTATAGAGAGAGATGTTGTCGACTTATATACTTATAAGTAATATATATATATATATATATATATATATATATATATATATATATATATATATATCAGGACAGGGCGACGAAGATACAGTCGGTCATCTATACGTAGTATTTATTTGCCGACGCGTTTCGTAACATAATTACATCATCAAAGCTAAAAGAGAAAATACACAAATTAACATACATGGTATAAAACCAGCGACTTGACGTCAAGAGTCTCAACATGCTACATAGATTTACAGTTAAGTTCGATTTTTCAGGGAAAGCAACTGCTAGACTAAAAAGTTGGAGAATGAATTTATTAAGCAGTTAATGTCCAAGTTGAACTCACACACCTCTGTGCAGTTATATCTGGCTTGATCCGGTTTTCTTCCCTTGGAGTCGTTTGGTCTTCAACTTCGAGTCTAGCAGGCGCTTTTCTTGAAATGTTTTATTTAAATGTATATTTATGTGGTATCTTAAGACTCTAGAAGTCGTTAGTTTTATTCCTTGTATTTTAATTTGTATAATTTCTCTTTTAGCCTCGATGATGTAATTATGTATTACGAAAAGTTTTCTTTTTTCAGTGTTATTGACAACCTTTATGTTTTTCATTTTGTCTAGGTTAACCATATGATTTTTACTTTGTCTGTGTTGAAACAGGGCGTTGTTTTCATCACCTTTCCTTAATGAGTCACGATTGATTTTGACAGAAGAAAAAGACAACATCATGACTCCATTAACACGGAAAATGGAAAATGAAAACAACGCCTGTTTTAAACACAGGACAAAAGTAAAAATCATATGGTTAACCTAGACAAAATGAAAAACAAAGGTTGTCAATAACAATGAAAAAAGAAAACTTTTAGAATCTATTTTAATCCAAAATGTTGACGCTATGAATATATATAAGAGTAATTTTAAACTGGACATTTTCTGTAATGCAATTATGACAAAGCATGTAGTTAATGTAGCTAAGTTGTTAAACAATATTGGCAAACCACCGTAGGGCAGTTATTCTGATACAACCATATGCTTGTATGTTATTTCTTTTACCTTGACCGTTGTTTTCAGTTTATGTAACTTTTATTTCTCTTTCTGAAAGAGGGAGAGAATTTACTCTCCGAAAGCTTAAATAAAAAACTTTTAATTTTTTCCAAATTTTAGTGGGCTTCCTACAAATTATATAATATATATATATATATATATATTATATTATATATATATATATTATATATATAATATATCTATATTATATATACATAATATATATATATATATATATATATATATATATATATATATATATATTTATGTGTGTGCGTGTTTGTAGTTTGTTAGTAATTCAAATTTTGTCGAAAAACCTTTCACACTGATCAGTGACATCCCTGATTATATCTAAGGGTAGAATTTACCTTCCATTCAGTTTATAGGAACTGTAATTTACTAAATGGTTTCCCTTTCGCCTTTCGTCAAATTGAAGTTGAAACCAACACCCCCCCCCCCCACCCCCACACCATCCCCACCCCCTCGCACCCGCCATCCCGAAATTAGGACATTTCTCGACGGCCAGAGAGTGGGAGATCATAGGAGGGGGAAAAAAATCAGAACTATCCCAGACTATCTTAGGAGTTCAGGGCGAATAATTCGTGGAATTTTTTAATTTTCATGTCTTTTAGACTGCAGGCGAGAGAGAAAGAGTGGAGGAGGAGGAGGAGAGGCGAATAAAGTGAGCTGCGGCAGGACTTTCCTCTGCAAAAGCATATTATATATATATATATATATATATATATATATATATATATATATATATATATATATATATACATGTGTGTGTGTATTTATATATATGTGTATATATACATTATATGTGTGTGTAGTCTATATCTATCTACCTATATATATGAATGTATATGTATATATATCATAATGGTATATATATATATATATATATATATATATATATATGATATATATATATATATATTATATGTATGTATGTACGTATGTATGTCTATACACGTACTTATAGACATTACCAACTAACCAGGCTCAGGAGAAATTAAGGAAACTAAAGGGAAAATAATTTCATTTAAAACTCCGTATGATATGATTGGCATAGCGGACGCCGTATTATAATATTGAAGGATGAACGAGATGAAGAGAATTCCAATGGTTGGCAGTGGAGAGAAATCAACCAGGTGATCGTTTTCCTAAATTTAGGAAGGGATGGGTTGACCGGCGGCACCAGACGGCTTGTGAGTGGGAATGCCGCTTACGTGAATGGTAGGGGCATGTATGTGGATCGATATGTCGGCAATAAATTTGTTACAGGAAGTGCTCACTTCCGGTCCAGTCGCAGAAAAGGGGGGGTTTGCGGGCTGGAAGTCATAGGACGAAGGCTATTTAAAGTAAAGTCGCGCAAGTAGATGTTATCCGTAATAAAAAAAAATATGGGTACTTAATTCATAAAAGGACATTTCGTGAAGAACATAAAGTCTTCTCGGTCTAGGAGAGGAAAAGCGTGAAGATTTGTATTTTTTTTTCTCCTAATCTCCCTTCGAGACTTGTGTCCTGAAGAAGGGGAATTGTTACAAAATTGTTCAGTCGTATCATATCAGCCCGTAACGGAAATTCGCAAATGATATTCGGGAAAAGGAAAATTATGAAAATATGCAAATTCTATGTTAATCAGATTTGGAGAGCTGAATGATGGACATTTAAATGTAAAAGTTTAATTGTTTATTTATTAATGGAAGCGAAAGCTGTAATTTTTTTTATAGTGTAAAATCGAGAACACATTAGAATATAATTCCAAGCATGAGAAAGTATTTCGGGGAAGAAAAATAATATAGCAATTTTATATCTATTATGTTTGATAACAGAATTGCAGTTATGAGTTAAAAGCGTATTTGTGTTTTTATTTTGTGTAAGTTGTCGAATGCTGAAGTTATTTAAGGTACATTGCATCTTCATTCAACCTAAATCAAGTGATATACTCTGCTTCAAGAATTCCTGAAGCTGCAGGCCATCTCCACCCGTTTCCCCTTTGGATAAAACCCAGTTTATTGGAATCACCAGGTGAGAGGAGCCCATAACTTTGTAATTTGATGCCTTTAAGTAATCCATCCTCAGCTCTGAACTAACTCGCGGTTGAGCCAGATTTATGAAGGTGATACATTTCATACAGAGCAAGAGGAAGGAGTCCATATTATTCCTATAAGTTGTACATTTGGACAATGATAACCTTGATATGGGAATAAGGAAACTTCAACTTTATGCGTATAATATTCTTTTTTAATTTATTTTTATCTTTCATTCTTTTGTTGCCTGTTTTAGTATATACAGAGGCTATTTGATTTCAGATCTTATTACAGTATTATATATATTATATCATATATATATATATATATATATATATATATATATATATATAAATATATATATATATATATATATATATATATATATATATATATATATATATATATATATAATATATATATATATAAGCGAAGCCTTAGGAAAGTGTACCAAAGAAACGACCGAGTGCCCATTAGTTTCGTGTCTTTAACGCATCTCCGGGGCTTAGAGTTAAAAAAGTTTAAAATAAGTCAGCTAGAAGGCTCTCAACAAAAGTAAAATGAAAAAAGTAAAAAGTATTATTAGGCTATTATAAACAGAAACAATGTCTAACCAAATTACTCAAATTCTGAGAACACAAACAATATAATATTCAGGAGGAGTGAAAAGTACGCACAGAAGAGAAATGAATTGTTTCACCGTATATATAAGGGTATTGGGTGTAGTTATTTTTTTGAGGGTCAAAATCTGCCCGTGGAGAATGAAGTGTTGGTTGATTTACAAGTGTGGTTATGTGTTAAAGGTAAATAAGAGACTTGGCTTGGTCCTCATGATCTGATTTGGTAATTTTGTAAAGTCAGTGTTTGTATAGTGGGGTGCCTTTTTAATTTTCTAGAAGTGAATTAGAATATTTAATCGTCGAGGAAGATTGGGGAATCTTAAAATAGGAAGAAATGATGTCCAGTGGGTTTTTTTTTTCTTATTCTCAAGTTGCCATATATGGATCTCTATAATTAAGGAACAAAACAAAAGTTGTGGTAATTCCATATTTAACCACCTCGGTCGACATTTTTTTTTATAAAAGTATGTCCGCCATTACATTCCTTTGGTCACAACACTCTTCTGCTCCTTTTTAGATAATAGATAATCTTTCACAAAAACACATACTTTATAACACATAAAACAGACACACATATATACAGAATAAATATACTTCTGCCCTTACATTTGTATTGCTTTCGTGATTTATTTACCTGGGTGTGATTATTTTATTGAACTACAGCTTCGCCGTATATTTCCCTGTTCCGGGAAAGTAAACGTGATTTGTTTCAAACACGTAGCACGAGAATTTTGTTTATTTGCCCTCTCCTGTTGCAAAAGTCTACCAGCCTCTTGCAACTTTCGCCATAACTCGTTGCAGTTTGGAAACTTTGATTAAAATGTTTAGTGTCTAAGTCTGAGGTTTGCTTTTGTCTCTCACCCGAAATTAAATAATCGATTAAATCTCTTTTGATGGATTAAATTAAGCTGCAAATTGGTTTCTTTTAATTTTTTGTTAAATGTGAAACCCATTGAATTTTCGTTTCTTTATCGGATGTTTATATAAAATTCGCCTTGGTTCAATGCATACAAATTGAATTTCACTTTATGGTGTTTTTGACATCACAGTTTCGTTCAAAATACTTGATTATAAACCTCAAGTGAGCTCGTATTAATTGTACTGAATAATTCGAATCCTTGACCTCAGACAAATATATTTAATTGTCTTAAGCAACCGAAAATAGTTGGGGCTTTAACAAGCTGACGTGTGCACCTGGTGTTTTTTAATATCTAGGCCTCTCCTAACACTGGAAGGGGGATAACAGTCACATGCAATGAGGATATTTATTTGTGAATAAGCAGTGGTTTGTGCTAATAATTTCCTTGTTTGCAGTTCACAACTAGAATATATGGAAAGAGTTATTTGTTACAAACAGAATTTAGCTTCCCGTAAAATTTGCTCACGTGCCAGGTAGGCATGTCTCAACTTTCCGATTATGATATTAAGTTTATGTTTGGAGTGAGGAGAGAGGATGTTTTGGAAACCATTTACGATTCGGAGGTGGCAGTCTTTACGGCCATGAAGATTAATGGACCAGCTTCCGATTATTCGTGAGGATTACGGGCGCATTAATGTAGTCATTTAATTCATCAATTGAGTTTTATGTGGTAGTGAAGATTTAAGAGTTATTGAATTCCAATTTTTTCTTTATAATCTGTTTAAAAGTACATTGATAGATGGTGTTAGATATGAACATGAAATAAAATGATGTTCATTGCATTAACTGCTAA
>NC_087208.1:61203771-61216271 GCF_015104395.2 Macrobrachium nipponense | reverse complement strand
GATCCCACAATGAGCTGTAGGTCCCGTTGCTAGGTAACCAGTTGGTTCCTAGCCGCGTCAAAATATCTCATCCTTTGGGCCAGCCCTAGGAGAGCTGTTCATCAGCTCACTGGTCTGGTTAAACTAAGATATACTGAGCTTTGGGCTCTATTTCAGATGACGATGAATACCGGGAAAGTGGCATGTTGTTCTTGGTAATGATTAAGCTGGCGTTATACTAGCACGGGCTCTTGCTTATTGAGCAGCCTGTAAGAAAGTGATAGAAACACTGCTCGCAATGAAACGCCCATCTGTCACCCTTTTGTATCATTTATATGGGCCTTTTTTATTCATTGTACCTAGCTTCTACAGTTTTGCTTATATATGTATAGTGTATGTATATATATATATATATATATATATATATATATATATATATATTATATGTATATATATAATGTGTGTCCCTGTGTCATATATATATATATATATATATATATATATATATATATATATATATATATATCACATTCATAACAACTATGTACCCAAGTGTTAGTAAATAACATATGCTACTAAGAGAGAGATTAGAGAGATGAGAGAGAGACGAGAGAGAGAGAGGAAGAGAGAGAGAGCAAGCACCCGTAAGACTAACCCCTTAGCATTATCGAGGTTATCAAGTACCCCTGTTATATTTATATCCCGCCCAGGGGTGTTATCAGACTAACGTCTCGTTGAGTGAAAATCAGATGAAAAGGTTATTTGTGTGCTTTAGTTTTCATTGGGTGGGGGTGGGAGGTTAACTCCATATTTTGAGAGTGCTCTTGCTCGTGTCATAGATTTGTGAATCTTTTACATTTTGGTCTCTTCTTGTCAGTTCATTGAATATTCGTGTTTTGACGTCATATTCAATTATATCTCATTTGGTCTTCAATATCAAATTAACTTTCACGTAGCGTGTATGAGTGCTGGCATATACGCGCTCGTGCAAATACCAATTTGTTTAAAATCAAATCGTCTTGGAAATAGTAAGGTTGCAGTTTCATATTTTTGTATTTACTGCTTATAATAGAGGACAGCAGTAATGTAAATCATGAATAAGATGCCTATTAATGAAAGAAATAAAACAAAATTAGATTTTGAGTATTCCCTTTTAAGGAGGGTTTCCCTGGGTTATGTTTTTATATTTCCGTTGTTTCTAGGCACCGTAACTTGTATTATTTTCTTTGTAATAAACCCAAAGTTGATATGATTTGTCAGTTTTTGTTTTCCTTTTCCTCCAAGCGGTTCGATAACGGTGAAAGTTTATACTATATATATTTTATCTTTCTCCAAAAGGCTAAGTCCAATACGGCGGATCCTAATCGTGATACATACCAAGGTCTAGAGAGTATAGACCTTGATACATACATACAGATGATCAAAGGAAATAAAACTGTGGGGGTTAAATTAATGTAACGACAGACAGCGATATTTCGAGTATTTTCTCTACTAGAAATTAGCTTAAATATTTGCAAATCAGTGACGAAAAACGTATGCGAGTGTCCAATAAGTTAACACATTTCAGCTCTCAGATATCGTCGCTCAGAAATGTTAAATATATATACATATATATATATATATATATATATATATATATATATATATATATATATATATATAATATATAAAATCACAGTAGATCCACTTGACTTCAGTATATAAGCGAATGCTGCAGGATTATACCAGATATATATATATATCCTATATATATCATATATATATATATATATATATAGTATATATATATATATATATATATATATTATATATATATATATATATATATATATATATATATATATATCTATATATAATATATATATATATATTACTATATATATAGACGAAAGAGAGAGAGAGAGAGAGAGAGAGAGAGAGAGAGAGAGAGAGAGCACAGCAAGGAAACCATTCGAAAGTAATGGTAGGAAGTGCACTTTAAGTTCCGTCCACAAACATCAAGAATTTAATAACATTTTCCCAGGAAAAGCCGAGAGATAAATGAAAATTTCTTCTGCTTCCTTGCACCAAGAAGTTGCTCGCAGAACCCTTCAGAAAAATGGGCTCGGCCCATTCTGTACATTTCCGTTTAATATATTATTTTGGGCGTTTTCCTTCCTCCTTAAATGTTTTGGGACGGAGAAGGTAAAGACTGGAACTTGGAAGTTCAGTCTAAAAAAAAAATTTTATTTTCTAAAAGTGAAAAGGGGTCGTTTTTATATTCTCTTGGATTAGGCAAAAGTTTTGTGAAATAGAAAACCACGTGGAATAATAAAAATGACTTAGAATATTAAAAAAAAAAAACGCTTAATGAATTTTGAATGAAAAGAGAAAAATCAAGTGAAAAATGACGAGGAACATCAAGAGCAGCAGCAGCAGATGTCAATTGAGCGTGTACGTGCGTATGTGCGCATGTATGTATGTACGTATGTATCGTGATCTCCACAACATAACTTGGGGACACTCAGACTCCAAAAACCAATTAGAGAAGGATGCCTCGAGAGATGTCACTTAAGCCATGACTTCATTTCCCGGTTCCTACACAGTGGGAAAAAGGGAACGGGGAAAAAAAATGACAGATGGACGACATATCCTCACCACCCCGATAGAGAGAGAGAGAAAAAAAAAAAAAAAAAATAGGAGATAAAGGGAAGCTCGCCAGGACAAAGCGATGGATGAACAAAGAAGTGAGAAGGAACCGTCTTGAAAGGAGAATGCAACGTCTGTTGGTGGTGGGATGCATGTGGTTTTTTATTGTTTGGTACCTCGTATCAATCTGACGTCTTAACTACAGGTAGTCGATGTAGGTTAGTGTTTTATCCGTAAACTATCTTCGGCATGAGGAAATTCCTGTACTCTCTAACCTTAGGTATGGGCTTTTATTGGGTATGTATGTATGATAGAGTTATGGTTACTCAAACTGGCGTCACAAATATGTGTAATATATAATAGATATATATATATATATATATATCTATTTATATAATATATAATATATATATAATATTATATATATATAATATATATAATATATATATATATATATATATATATATATGTGTGTGTGTGTGTGTGTGTGTGTGTGTGTGTGTGTATGTTGTGAGTGTAGATTCTACTGGTCATCTTTATCAGATACATTGTAAATATAATAGCCACAATGCGCTCTTAACTTCTCAAATTCTTTACCCTTTTTTTGGATACACTTGTCACTACAAATCATCGAGATCCAACTTCAAAGAAATATGAAGAAATCATGATGTCCGGTAGCGGGACACGAACCCGTGATGCCATAACTACGACGAGGTCACCTTGCCGACCTGACCACGAGAAGGGCATTGTGGCTATTACATATATATAATATATATATATATATATATATATAATATCTATATATATATATATATATATATATATCATACATACATACAAACGTACATACATTGCAAAGAAATTTAAAAAGTTGGAAGTTTTTTATATAAACTTTTTATACGGAATTGTTTGAATGAGGATTTCAGGGCCAAGAAGTACGAAATTGGATTAGAGACTTGTTAGAAAAGTTCAGAATAAAGGAAAACATGTTCCAGATGTTTTTAGAGTGTTTGGTCACGTGGAAAGAATAAAGGACCGGAGGTCAGTAAAAAGTATTTACATTTTAACTTGATGGCTAGTTAATTAATTACCCGTGCCCTTCTGTAGTTCAGCTTCATTAAAGAAGTAAATAAGAACGCGAATATTGAAAGAACTAAGAGTGACGATGCATTTGCTAAGGTGGTCAGGTTGGCAAGGTGACCTCATCGCGATTATGGCATTGCGGGTTCGTGTTCCGCTACCGGACATCACGATTTATTTCATATTTCTTTGAAGTTGGATCTCGAGGCTTTGTAGTGACAAGTGTATCCAAAAAAGGGCAAAGAATTTGAGAAGTTAAGAGGGCACTGTGGCTATTATATTTGCATTGTGTCAGGTAAAAGTGACCAGTAGATTCTACACTCACACACACATACATTCACAGGAGACCAAGATTCAGCTAACCGTCTGTTCTACAGATATTACTGGTTTCAGTTGAAGTAAATGTAGGATGAGGTGGCTAACGTGTTTTACATGGCCACTGAAGAGGAGGGTGTCCGTCCACTCTCAGGCTCAGAAGAGCAGGCCAGAAGAATGGCTATTATAAAGAGACAGAGCAGCTACTTGTGGTGAAGAGAAAAGGATCGGTATAAGAGGTAAGGACAGCCTTTGATCCCGTCAAGAATACAGTAGACAAAAGACGGAGCACCTGTCTAGATAATATACCCAATTTCTTTGAAGTAGAATGATCAGTGGTCTCTCCAGGACAAGTGGATTGTAACTAAACACCCAAGATATTGATAAAAGTGAAAGGTTCGGCCACGTTTTCATCAAAAGGAACAAGGAGCTTGATGTTAGGAGAAAACAAAGCAGATAAAAACTGAGTATGATTCTACCAGATCACGTTCTGGTAGAAGAATGAAGGGCTAAACTATTGGCAAAAGCAAGAAATGGAGAAAAGTTAGATAGCAGAAGGCCATTAATAATGAGGAGGAAAAGAAAAATGTTGCAATGAAAACTTGCTGGATACTACAGGAGGTGTGAAAGGAAGAAGGTGCGATGTCTTCAACACCATTTGATTTGAAGCAGTTACATAAAATGCTAGTAATGAGGTAACAGAACGTTATACCAGACTTTGCCCGAAGCTGTACAGATATGAAAAACAGCGACAAAAGATTCTTCAAAGAACCACTGAGAAAAAAGAGCAAGCATCAAAGAATTTTGTGCAATGTAAAAAGGGCAATAAATGTGATGAAAGTGACTAATGATTTTTGGTGATACTTTTCTGGTTAATTATATTAGAAGGAAGCAGCAATGACTGGTATGAGAGTGAGTGAGTGGTGCTAGATGAACTCATGCTTATTTTGGGTCTGGCTACATTTTATCCTTATAGGATTTAGGCTTGTAATGATTATCTTTTCAAAAAGCGTTAGGATTTTGAGAAATGAGGATGATTTTGGTCTGTTAAACTGCGTATGTATCAAAGATACCCTAGAGTACACAAGATACTCAAGTTAGCCATAGGAACCGTATCACGCCGCCCGCAGAGACAACTGGCGGCTGTAATCAAAATTAAAAAGCATGACGTCATAAAACCCAACCAATGGGAACACGATTTTCCTCATGCTTGACGAATGGCGTCATTTGTTTACATACTGTGTTCGGATGGTATATTTTGGCTGTGACATATAGCGAAACTTTTATTTTTGTGGATCACATATTGGATTTACTAAAACATACCTGTTAAAAATGAATATTATAGTTGCAATTTGTAAGAAATACGACTGTATTGTGTTTGTAATGCTGCCCAGCATTCCAAAGAGAAAATCTTGGATACATGGCATTAAGAGAAGCCCAGAATGCAAATTCTGAATACATGGTATAAAGAGAAAATCTTGGTATAAAGAGAAGATCTTGACCTCATGGTATAAAGAGAAAATCTTGAATGCATGGTTGTTACATTCGTGACGTAGGTCCTGACGTTTCATGTGACGTCATTGCCTCGTCATTGATGATGTCATTAGATTACAACCGCTTGGTGGCTTTCGGAGTACGCGTTCTCTTATGGGAAAAAATTCAAATTGAGTATGTTTGTGTACTCTATAGTATCTGTGATATAATTGTAGTAAAATTGACCAGTTGCTTTTAAATATATATATATATATATATATATATATATATATATAGATATATATTATATATTATATATATATATATATATATATATATATATATATATAGTGTATGTGTGTGGATGTAATCAGCTTATTCTTTCCAATCGAATGTTTGATGGTTAGCCTCTTTCCCTGTTTAATCCTTTAATTGACTCCTCCCTGCTATTGGGCCAGTTGGGCCTAATCTTTTGTTAAACATCAAAGATTTACCTTTGTTTTTGGTAGGTCCAATAATTCACCAACTGTGTTGGATTCCAGGTGATTTCATTTTTTCCTTCCATATCTTTTGACAATCAATTATACATTCATACATACATATATACATATATATATATATATATATATATATATATATATACACATATATATATATATATATATATATATATATATATATATACACATATATATATATATATATATATATATATATATATATATATATATATATATATATATATATATCAAACTTGGTGTGTGTGTGTGTTTGTATTTATCCTTATGTTAAATAGTTACTTATTCGTGACTTCTAACTATTTTCGAAATGGTAAACAGCTCTCTGCCCAAAAAAATGGTAAATAAATAAATATTCGCAAATGGCGAAACTGATGATAATTCTACCCCTCATAATGCCATCCAATTACATGTTAGACTGTCTTTCCTCAGCTCTCTCTCTCTCTCTCTCTCTCTCTCTCTCTCTCTCTCGTCTCTCTCTCTCTCTGCCAAAGGGAACAATGCTTAATTGAAAGTCCCAGCGAAGTCTTAGAAGGAGCCCTTAAGGCTTATGATGTGTCCCTATTTCCGAAATGAATGAGCCCCCATTTTTTGCCCTCTTTTTCGTGGGGCGACTGATACTGGGTATTCTCACCTCATCAGCTTCGTCATTCTTTTCTTTTGTGATGATGATGATGATATTAATGTTGCATCTGTGGCTGTTATGATGGTGATGATGATGATGATGATAAGGATGTCTTTCATTGGTGCAGCTTCCTATAGTCAGATATATATATATATATATATATATTATATATATATATATATATATATATTAATCTGAGAGTTTTTCCAGCATTATTCTTTTCTTTTGTGATGATACTGATAATGTCTCAACTGTGGCTGTGATGATGATGATGATGATGATAATGATAACGTTCATTGGTGCATCTTCCTTCAGTCAGAAAATATATATATAGATTTTTTTATTCATATTGAGCAGAGAGTTTTTCCTGCATTAAATGTAAGTCTTGCGATTTCCATAAAGCCAGTGTTATGAAAGCTTTTTTTTCTTCCCTCTCTATTTTTAAAAAAATTCTTGAATTGGTAACTTTTGTCAATTCCGCATCTGGGGAACACCTGAGCGTTGCCCGGTGGTAGCAGAGAGTTTCATATTGCAGCACATCGAGAGTTTCATACAGCATCATTTGCTGTATAGAAAACTCGATTGCGCCGAAGAAACTTCGGGACATTTTTTTTTTTCTTTTTTTACTTTTAAAGCAATTATTTGATATGAATCTTGCTTGTTGCCATTGTTAATACACGTTCATACGTATTTACTTCCATATCATAAAACCATGTTTGTATTAATTAAATTTTTATTTAGGGGGGGGCGGCGGATTTTCATGTAGACGACAGCTTGTCGCCGATATTGATACAATTATATATAAATATTTTTTTTTCGCTGTTCTGTTTATAGAAAGATTGTATCGGTGTCTGCCACAAGCATAAATGTGTAACAGAAATAGCAAGCCTTGCGTTTGCTATTTCTGCGGATATTTACCTTGCGTTTGCTATTTCTGTGGATATTTACCTGACGTTAAATATCCGCAGAGGGTATCATGGATGCTCTGTACTGTTAGCGACAAGAAAGCAGATAAAAATTCTTACAATTTGTTTACAAGTGCTGTGTTATCGTGGTCACAACCCAAATATGTCATTCTGGCTTCATTGTTCTTTAAATATTTCCTAACTAATGAGATAATAAAATACTTCAGCAACGAGTATTGGACTATAATATCGGCCATATTATAGTCCTTTAATTAATCGATTAATTTTTCTAGAGAAAGTGTATATGTATATATATATATATATATATATATATATATATATATATATATATATATATATATATATATATATATGGGGATACAGTCCACAATGATATACAATCCTTCTGTAGTTTTATAAAAATGTATATAAAACTAAAGAAGGATTTTACATCATTGTGAATTGTATCCCCATTTACTTAGAGGTACGACATAGTACCTAGCTTTTGTGTATATATATATATATATATATATATATATATATATATATATATATATATATATATATATATATCCCAGTGAATCATATAGGCTTCCGTAATTGTGGCGTTATTACTTCGTCTCTTAGATAGGGAAGTTGCCAGAGCCTGCTATCCTGTCGGTGTGCCAATTAACTAAATACAAAAAAAAAAGTATCCGGTATCGTTCGGTTACGATAGAGATAATGAAGGATCGGCGCGGATCAAGTTTCCAATCGTTAAAGGCCTCTTGTACCCCGCAAAGGGGCAACTTTTGTTGTACTCTCTCTCTCTCTCTCTCTCTCTCTCTCTCTCTCTCTCTCTCTCTCTCTCTCTCTCTCTCTATATATATATATATATATATATATATATATATATATATATATATATATATATATATTAATTCTCTCTCTCTCTCCCTATATATTATATATATATATATATATATATATATATATATATAAATATATAATATATATATATATATATATATATGTATATATATATATAATTTCCCATTTTTGGGTTTGAGTCTTTTCATTACCTTGTGTTGATTAAAAGAGCGTTTGATAAATTTACCCTCGTGATGTTATGGTTTGTTTTCGTCAGCATAGTTAGTATTACTACTAAAGTTTCATTGTTCGAGAGCTTTCGTTAACAACAAATCGTTGGTCTCGTTACTTCCGCTATATATTTTACTGATAGTGTTGCGTCCCCTCTCCCACCCCCCACTCCCCCAGCAATACTTCTTAATTACCCATTCTATTTCACAAGCCCGTCATCCCGCATTCTTTCGACATGGCCGGATTATCTTAAAAACATTGAGCAATTCTCTCACTTACAATTCTCATTCAACCAGTTCTACTTTATACTGCATATAAAATACAAACAGTTTCAAGGCTGTTTTATTTTTTCCCTATTTTGTCCTCCATCTCCTTCGGTCCAGTGCATCCTCCTCGCTCAATCCCAACTCCCTCATGTCTCTCCTCACACAGTCAATCCATCGCAATTTTGGTCTACCCAACCTTCTCCCACCTGGTAGTCTCATCTCCATCATCTTCCTTATCGGGTGGTGTTCCTCTCGTCTGTTTATATGTCCATGCCATCTCAGTCTACTTTCCCTCATTCTGCTGTCTTTTGTTATATTTATTCCGAGGTGCCTTCACGACTCTAATATTTCCATTCTTTTCCCCTTCGTTTACTCTCGTAACCTCACTCTTGGTCATATTTACTCATGGGCCCTTTCCTCCAGCAAATACATCCAGATTCTTTGACACGTTTCTGCAGTTTCCTTTGACTATCTTCATCCAGTATTCGGTACTATATCGTCTGCGAACATGAACCTTTCCACTATCGATTCACAACCCGTATTCTGATCTCATGGATTGGTTATATATATGTAACTTCCTTTCCCTGACATGTCCATCATTCTCTGCCCGGTAAGATTTTACTCAGCCATAGAGAGATAACACACTGGTTCGTAACCTCTCTTGACAGAATACCCACCATTCTCCAATCAGCATCTCTAGCACGGTTTGCCACCTACATAAAAATAATTTTATTTCTTAATAACTTGTATTCTCGACCATACATCCCCCAACACCATTCACATTGCTAGTATCCATTCTGTTAAAGGCATTTTCTAGATACATACATACATACACACACATATATTATATATATATATTTTATATATATATATATATATATATATATATATATATATATTATATATATTATATATATATATATTATATATATATATCTATCTATATAGATATATAATATAGATATATATATATTATATATATATATAATATATATATATATATATATATATATATAGTCATCAGTAGGGTTACCGAAACTCAGGAGATCAATAGGAGTTTATTGAGAAACGTTTCTTGCCATCCTGACACATCATCAGTCTGTAATATGAAAATAATTCACTCTTGTAAAATATGAAATTAAAATTTACTTGCTAATTTAAAAAGGAATATGTAAAAAACTAACTTTATTCATAAAAACTGGTTATTAAGAACCAAAAAAACTAAATTTATTTACAAGGTGACATTAAAATTGACGAAAGTTAAGATTAAACAAGAATATTAAGCTTTGTAAGGTGAAGAATACGAAAGGAATGGCTATAGGACCGTCGTTCCCCCAGACCTCGACTACGCTAAGAAAAGTTGAGCAGAGAATTGACAAAAATTGAGGAAAAGAGCGAGGTGCTTGATATGTATATATTATATGTTATATATTGGTTGTGCTGAGTATTGCCTATTATCGGAAAATTCCTTTTGTTAATTTCAATTTACAGTAAGGTGCATGATTTCTCATATTAGACAATTCAGGGTTGGTTGTCCTCTGCCCGGTTCTGTAGCTCACTTCCAAATGACTAGAATATCGCACTTGCAACAAGCGTTTCGTCGATCCAGCGTAGGTACCGGGACACCCCGGGCAAGTAAATTTGTAGATAATATTGGATCGCATACACGGTTGCGATTTCTCTTTATGACTAAGGAATGAGCCTATTTTGAGAGGATTAATAGGTATTAGATTAAGTTTGATACTTCCGAACTCTCTTTCAATAATTTTCTTGATACGGTCTCCTAATTTATTTTTGAAAAAAAGTTGGTATAGTGGCGTATATGGGTAGTTTAGTTACATCAATGGAAGGGATATTTTCCGTAAAGTTTAGGTTAAGTAACTCACTTACCATTTTATAAAAGACCTTCGTGAGGTAAGAGTTACTTTTAAAAATTATCTTGTCAAGATTCAATTTCAGAGTGTAATGATTTCCAATCAGAAGCATACCTAAGTGCTCTAAAGACCAGAGTGGAAATGGCATTTAGTTTTATAATTGATGAAGCACGAAGTATATAAAAATTATTCCCCATTCCGGTAAATGTGTGTGTTTCCTATAGACAGAAGTATTAAATGACTTTGATCTCTAATTATTTTTATATCTAAGAAAGGTAAACAGTTATCTTCTTCCGTTTCTATAGTGAAGTTTATGTTACTGTGTTGGGTATTTACGAACTCCAAAAGAAGCATCACCCTGCTATGCATGTCCAAGTAATAGGTAAGTCAGTTGTCTACCTGTGTATCAAATTCACACAAGGCTTTTAGGTTCGAATCCTGGCAAGAGCAGATTTTTGCAATATATATATATATATATATATATATATATATATATATATATATATATATATATAAAATGTGATATTGGTGCAAGTAACTTTCGATGTCAGGTGAATTCCATAGTAAGAGGCATACATGTATGTGTATATGATATATATATATATATAATATATATATATATATATATATGATATATATATGTATGTATATATATATATATATTATAATATATATATATATATATATATATATAAAGGTATAAGCCACGAAGGAAAAATAAACAGTGGGGTTTCTGCAAGATCTTTTGACTTGACATCCTTTACTCAGCAGATAAATTGACTTACATGAGGAATTGACAATACAAGAAAGTCGTATAGCTGACATTTAGGGATTATAAGGAGATTAGTACCTAGAATCCGGCACACCTGGAAGATGAGTAACCTTCCCAAACAAGCATAAACATGGGTACAATTTAAAAAAAAGAAAAAGAAAAAAAAGATTAAGTTAATCTGCTCAGACACAAGGACAAGACAATTAATGGATTATATAGGGCGACTGCTATTCAGAACTTTGGTAAAAAAAACATATTCACAATACATATCCACAATACATATTAAACATGCATATACAACAAAGATATCTCTAAGGCAACCAATTTGTATTTAAGTCTGTAAAATTATCTTTGAGGTCATTCTTAAACATGTTACAAATACAAGGGTTTAAATGAAACAGGCCACGACTAATATTGAAATTACAATGGGAAGTAAGTTGTAGTATGGCAGATTCTAAAAGATTTCGTGAAAGACATCTTTTGATCTTGCAATTACTGAACTACCAAACCAATTTATTCGGTGGTTGTTTTCTCTTAAATGAATGAATGTTGCATTAGATGTTTGCCCAGATTTTACAGAATATTTATGCTGGCTTAATCATACTTCTAAGCCCTTGCTCGACTGTCCGAGATAAAATGAGGGGCAGTTCATACATGGAATTTTATATATGTTGTTTTCTCTGGGGCCATTTTTTATTAATATTCCTTTTAGTGTTATTATATGAAAAAACAAGGTTGACCTTAAAGGCTTTTAACAATGATTTAATGGTTTCAAATCCGTTAAAATAAGGCAAACTGAGAATGTTCTTAGAATTTTCTTTCTCCGTGTTACTTACACTATAAAACTTTCTGTGGGCTTTATTATAACAAATATCTAATATATGTGAAGGATAACATAAATCTTTCTCTATTTTTCTTATGTATTCAATTTCTTGATCCAAATATTGGGGACTGACATTGCACAATGCTCGTAATAACATAAGAA